>NC_086454.1:129642667-129740167 GCF_028390025.1 Pseudophryne corroboree | reverse complement strand
GGTTTTTAATACTTCTCACCCTGTTGTACACCTGTTCTGTTTCTGCTGACAGGCATGGTATTATCATTTCAGCTCACTACAGGACACTCTAACACAAAGTTGGAGAGCCATTAAAAATATTTCCAACTTTTTCAATATTTTCTATATAATTCAATTCAAGCAAAGACAGCTAATTTTTGCGTTTATTTGATTTTCTGAAAAAGTTATATACTACATGCCTCAATCAAGGATATTGCAAATTTGTAGAATTTTTTTGTGAAAAGTCTACATTGGGACAAAAAGCGACAATAAAATGATAACAGAGATTTGAAATTTGCAGAAGATTTTTTTCCATCACAAAGCAGAATGAACATACATAGTGCTGAAGGCAAGGCTCCATAGCTCAGGGGTTAGAGCACTGGTCTTGTAAACCAGGGGTCGTGAGTTCAAATCTCACTGGGGCCTAGTGCTACTTTCTTGTTACTGCTGCTAAAATATAAATTGCAGCTCCCAATGTTGAAATAGTCTGCTCAAGAGCTTTAAGTGAGGAGATCATTTCAATTTGGTCACACATTTGGATATTCAATTTGTACACAGAGTTATGATGTTCAGTCTAATCTGCAAATTGGTTCCAAGAGCATGTCTTAAAATTATTTTATTGTATTGACTCTGTTCATGCTTATAATCCCATCATAATTTTTCAGTATCATTACAAACTGTAGAAAGAGCTTTTCCATAATTAAACTTTAAAGATAGCAACAATGGTATATACATTGTATTGTACCGTGCAGGAATCAACTTCATCAGTTGATCCAGAAGAGTTTTGAATTGACAACTGTAGCTGCCAGAAGGCTTTTTTGGTCAAGTAAGCATATATAAAGTACAAATGCAAGCATACTCAAGGTAATGACCACTATTGGTCACAAATATCTCAATATAAAGACATTCTGTCATATCATTTTGAAGGCATTCCAGACTAAGGAGCACAAGGTTTGTGAGGCATAGAAAACATGACCAACATTTCCTCAATTTTATATATACACCTATTCAACATACAACAGCAAACTGAAAGTTTCTTTAAATTGTTTAATAGGTTATTAACTGCATGTCCCAAGCAGGCATTTCAGCAGTGGTCATTTGTTAAAAGTGTATATTTGGAGAATGAGATACAACTAATAATATCCAATAAGATTACTGAAATTTGAAGAAAACTCTTTTCCACCATAATTCAGACCCCGTATTGGTCACAGTTCTGGCTACTTATGTGGCTCCATCTCTCAGGGGTTAGAGCACTGGTCTCGTAAACCAGGGGTCATGAGGTCCAATCTCACTGGGACCCAGTGTTTCCCAATGTTAAAATATTCTATGCAATATCTTTAAGTGAGGAGAACCATTTCAATTTGGTCACACATTTGGATATTCAATTTGTACACAGAGTTATGATGTTCAGTCTAATCTGCTGATTGGTTACAAGAGCATGTCTAAAACATATTTGTTGCATTTTATTGGGCCGATTCTGTTCATGCTGATAGTTCCAACAAGTTTTTCACTATTATTATGAAACTATGGTAAGAGCTTTCCAATAATTTAACTTTAATGATAGCACAAAAACACACACATTAGGAGGTTTTTAATACTTCTCACCCTGTTGTACACCTGTTCTGTTTCTGCTGACAGGCATGGTATTATCATTTCAGCTCACTACAGGACACTCTAACACAAAGTTGGAGAGCCATTAAAAATATGTCCAACTTTTCAATATTTTCTATATAATTCAATTCAAGCAAAGACAGCTAATTTTTGCGTTTATTTGATTTTCTGAAAAAGTTATATACTACATGCCTCAATCAAGGATATTGCAAATTTTTAGAATTTTTTTGTGAAAAGTCTACATTGGGACAAAAAGCGACAATAAAATGATAACAGAGATTTGAAATTTGCAGAAGATTTTTTTCCATCACAAAGCAGAATGAACATACATAGTGCTGAAGGCAAGGCTCCATAGCTCAGGGGTTAGAGCACTGGTCTTGTAAACCAGGGGTCGTGAGTTCAAATCTCACTGAGGTCTAGTGCTACTTTCTTGTTACTGCTGCTAAAATATAAATTGCAGCTCCCAATGTTGAAATAGTCTACTCAAGAGCTTTAAGTGAGGAGAACCATTTCAATTTGGTCACACATTTGGTTATTCAATTTGTACACAGTTATGATGTTCAGTCTAATCTGCAAATTGGTTTCAAGAGCATGTCTTAAAATTATTTTATTGTATTGACTCTGTTCATGCTGATAATCCCATCATAATTTTTCAGTATCATTACAAACTGTAGAAAGAGCTTTTTCATAATTAAACTTTAAAGATAGCAACAATGGTATATACATTGTATTGTACCGTGCAGGAATCAACTTCATCAGTTGATCCAGAAGAGTTTTGAATTGACAACTGTAGCTGCCATAAGGCTTTTTTGGTCATGTAAGCATATATAAAGTACAAATGCAAGCATACTCAAGGTAATGACCACTATTGGTCACAAATATCTCAATATAAAGACATTCTGTCATATCATTTTGAAGGCATTCCAGACTAAGGAGCACAAGGTTTGTGAGGCATAGAAAACATGACCAAAATTTCCTCAATTTTATATATACACCTATTCAACATACAACAGCAAACTGAAAGTTTCTTTAAATTGTTTAATAGGTTATTAACTGCATGTCCCAAGCAGGCATTTCAGCAGTGGTCATTTGTTAAAAGTGTATATTTGGAGAATGAGCTACAACTAATAATATCCAATAAGATTACTGAAATTTGAAGAAAACTCTTTTCCACCATAATTCAGACCCCGTATTGGTCACAGTTCTGGCTACTTATGTGGCTCCATAGTTCAGGGGTTAGAGCACTGGTCTCGTAAACCAGGGGTCATGAGGTCCAATCTCACTGGGACCTAGTGTTTCCCAATGTTAAAATAGTCTATGCAATATCTTTAAGTGAGGAGAACCATTTCAATTTGGTCACATATTTGGATGGTTAATTTGGACAAAGACATATGATGTTCAGTCTAATCTGCTGATTGGTTACAAGAGCATGTCTAAAATATATTTGTTGCATTTTATTGGGCCGATTCTGTTCATGCTGATAGTTCCAACAAGTTTTTCACTATTATTATGAAACTATGGTAAGAGCTTTCCAATAATATTACTTTAATGATAGCAAAAAAATACACACATTAGGAGGTTTTTAATACTTCTCACCCTGTTGTACACCTGTTCTGTTTCTGCTGACAGGCATGGTATTATCATTTCAGCTCACTACAGGACACTCTAACACAAAGTTGGAGAGCCATTAAAAATATGTCCAACTTTTTCAATATTTTCTATATAATTCAATTCAAGCAAAGACAGCTAATTTTTGCATTTATTTGATTTTCTGAAAAAGTTATATACTACATACCTCAATCAAGGATATTGCAAATTTGTAGAATTTTTTTGTGAAAAGTCTACATTGGGACAAAAAGCGACAATAAAATGATAACAGAGATTTGAAATTTGCAGAAGATTTTTTTCCATCACTAAGCAGAATGAACATACATAGTGCTGAAGGCAAGGCTCCATAGCTCAGGGGTTAGAGCACTGGTTTTGTAAACCAGGGGTCGTGAGTTCAAATCTCACTGGGGCCTAGTGCTACTTTCTTGTTACTGCTTCTAAAATATAAATTGCAGCTCCCAATGTTGAAATAGTCTGCTCAAGAGCTTTAAGTGAGGAGAACCATTTCAATTTGGTCACACATTTGGATATTCAATTTGTACACAGAGTTATGATGTTCAGTCTAATCTGCAAATTGGTTCCAAGAGCATGTCTTAAAATTATTTTATTGTACTGATTCTGTTCATGCTGATAATCCCATCATAATTTTTCAGTATCATTACAAACTGTAGAAAGAGCTTTTCCATAATTAAACTTTAAAGATAGCAACAATGGTATATACATTGTATTAATCTGTATTGTACCGTGCAGGAATCAACTTCATCAGTTGATCCAGAAGAGTTTTGAATTGACAACTGTAGCTGCCAGAAGGCTTTTTTGGTCATGTAAGCATATATAAAGTACAAATGCAAGCATACTCAAGGTAATGACCACTATTGGTCACAAATATCTCAATATAAAGACATTCTGTCATATCATTTTGAAGGCATTCCAGACTAAGGAGCACAAGGTTTGTGAGGCATAGAAAACATGACCAACATTTCCTCAATTTTATATATACACCTATTCAACATACAACAGCAAACTGAAAGTTTCTTTAAATTGTTTAATAGGTTATTAACTGCATGTCCCAAGCAGGCATTTCAGCAGTGGTCATTTGTTAAAAGTGTATATTTGGAGAATGAGATACAACTAATAATATCCAATAAGATTACTGAAATTTGAAGAAAACTCTTTTCCACCATAATTCAGACCCCGCATTGGTCACAGTTCTGGCTACTTATGTGGCTCCATCTCTCAGGGGTTAGAGCACTGGTCTCGTAAACCAGGAGTCATGAGGTCCAATCTCACTGGGACCCAGTGTTTCCCAATGTTAAAATAGTCTATGCAATATCTTTAAGTGAGGAGAACCATTTCAATTTGGTCACACATTTGGATATTCAATTTGTACACAGAGTTATGATGTTCAGTCTAATCTGCTGATTGGTTACAAGAGCATGTCTAAAACATATTTGTTGCATTTTATTGGGCCGATTCTGTTCATGCTGATAGTTCCAACAAGTTTTTCTATATAATTCAATTCAAGCAAAGACAGCTAATTTTTGCATTTATTTGATTTTCTGAAAAAGTTATATACTACATGCCTCAATCAAGGATATTGCAAATTTGTAGATTTTTTTTGTGAAAAGTCTACATTGGGACAAAAAGCGACAATAAAATGATAACAGAGATTTGAAATTTGCAGAAGATTTTTTTCCATCACTAAGCAGAATGAACATACATAGTGCTGAAGGCAAGGCTCCATAGCTCAGGGTTTAGAGCACTGGTCTTGTAAACCAGTGGTCGTGAGTTCAAATCTCACTGGGGCCTAGTGCTACTTTCTTGTTACTGCTGCTAAAATATAAATTGCAGCTCCCAATGTTGAAATAGTCTGCTCAAGAGCTTTAAGTGAGGAGAACCATTTCAATTTGGTCACACATTTGGATATTCAATTTGTACACAGAGTTATGATGTTCAGTTTAATCTGCGAATTGGTTCCAAGAGCATGTTTTAAAATTATTTTATTGTACTGATTCTGTTCATGCTGATAATCCCATCAAAATTTTTCAGTATCATTACAAACTGTAGAAAGAGCTTTTCCATAATTAAACTTTAAAGATAGCAACAATGGTATATACATTGTATTAATCTGTATTGTACCGTGCAGGAATCAACTTCATCAGTTGATCCAGAAGAGTTTTGAATTGACAACTGTAGCTGCCAGAAGGCTTTTTTGGTCATGTAAGCATATATAAAGTACAAATGCAAGCATACTCAAGGTAATGACCACTATTGGTCACAAATATCTCAATATAAAGACATTCTGTCATATCATTTTGAAGGCATTCCAGACTAAGGAGCACAAGGTTTGTGAGGCATAGAAAACATGACCAACATTTCCTCAATTTTATATATACACCTATTCAACATACAACAGCAAACTGAAAGTTTCTTTAAATTGTTTAATAGGTTATTAACTGCATGTCCCAAGCAGGCATTTCAGCAGTGGTCATTTGTTAAAAGTGTATATTTGGAGAATGAGATACAACTAATAATATCCAATAAGATTACTGAAATTTGAAGAAAACTCTTTTCCACCATAATTCAGACCCCGTATTGGTCACAGTTCTGGCTACTTATGTGGCTCCATCTCTCAGGGGTTAGAGCACTGTTCTCGTAAACCAGGGATCATGAGGTCCAATCTCACTGGGACCCAGTGTTTCCCAATGTTAAAATAGTCTATGCAATATCTTTAAGTGAGGAGAACCATTTCAATTTGGTCACACATTTGGATATTCAATTTGTACACAGAGCTATGATGTTCAGTCTAATCAGCTGATTGGTTACAAGAGCATGTCTAAAACATATTTGTTGCATTTTATTGGGCCGATTCTGTTCATGCTGATAGTTCTAACAAGTTTTTCACTATTATTATGAAACTATGGTAAGAGCTTTCCAATAATTTTACTTTAATGATAGCAAAAAAACACACACATTAGGAGGTTTTTAATACTTCTCACCCTGTTGTACACCTGTTCTGTTTCTGCTGACAGGCATGGTATTATCATTTCAGCTCACTACAGGACACTCTAACACAAAGTTGGAGAGCCATTAAAAATATGTCCAACTTTTTCAATATTTTCTATATAATTCAATTCAAGCAAAGACAGCAAATTTTTGCATTTATTTGATTTTCTGAAAAAGTTATATACTACATGCCTCAATCAAGGATATTGCAAATTTGTAGAATTTTTTTGTGAAAAGTCTACATTGGGACAAAAAGCGACAATAAAATGATAACAGAGATTTGAAATTTGCAGAAGATTTTTTTCCATCACAAAGCAGAATGAACATACATAGTGCTGAAGGCAAGGCTCCATAGCTCAGGGGTTAGAGCACTGGTCTTGTAAACCAGGGCTCGTGAGTTCAAATGTGACTGGGGCCTAGTGCTACTTTCTTGTTACTGCTGCTAAAATATAAATTGTAGCTCCCAATGTTGAAATAGTCTGCTCAAGAGCTTTAAGTGAGGAGAATCATTTCAATTTGGTCACACATTTGGATATTCAATTTGTACACAGAGTTATGATGTTCAGTCTAATCTGCAAATTGGTTCCAAGAGCATGTCTTAAAATTATTTTATTGTATTGACTTTGTTCATGCTGATAATCCCATCATAATTTTTCAGTATCATTACAAACTGTAGAAAGAGCTTTTCCAGAATTAAACTTTAAAGATAGCAACAATGGTATATACATTGTATTGTACCGTGCAGGAATCAACTTCATCAGTTGATCCAGAAGAGTTTTGAATTGACAACTGTAGCTGCCAGAAGGCTTTTTTGGTCATGTAAGCATATATAAAGTACAAATGCAAGCATACTCAAGGTAATGACCACTATTGGTCACAAATATCTCAATATAAAGACATTCTGTCATATCATTTTGAAGGCATTCCAGACTAATGAGCACAAGGTTTGTGAGGCATGGAAAACATGACCAACATTTCCTCAATTTTATATATACACCTATTCAACATACAACAGCAAACTGAAAGTTTCTTTAAATTGTTTAATAGGTTATTAACTGCATGTCCCAAGCAAGCATTTCAGCAGTGGTCATTTGTTAAAAGTGTATATTTGGAGAATGAGCTACAACTAATAATATCCAATAAGATTACTGAAATTTGAAGAAAACTCTTTTCCACCATAATTCAGACCCCGTATTGGTCACAGTTCTGGCTACTTATGTGGCTCCATCTCTCAGGGGTTAGAGCACTGGTCTCGTAAACCAGGGGTCATGAGGTCCAATCTCACTGGGACCCAGTGTTTCCCAATGTTAAAATAGTCTATGCAATATCTTTAAGTGAGGAGAACCATTTCAATTTGGTCACACATTTGGATATTCAATTTGTACACAGAGTTATGATGTTCAGTCTAATCTGCTGATTGGTTACAAGAGCATGTCTAAAACATATTTGTTGCATTTTATTGGGCCGATTCTGTTCATGCTGATAGTTCCAACAAGTTTTTCACTATTATTATGAAACTATGGTAAGAGCTTTCCAATAATTTTACTTTAATGATAGCAAAAAAACACACACATTAGGAGGTTTTTAATACTTCTCACCCTGTTGTACACCTGTTCTGTTTCTGCTGACAGGCATGGTATTATCATTTCAGCTCACTACAGGACACTCTAACACAAAGTTGGAGAGCCATTAAAAATATGTCCAACTTTTTCAATATTTTCTATATAATTCAATTCAAGCAAAGACAGCTAATTTTTGCATTTATTTGATTTTCTGAAAAAGTTATATACTACATGCCTCAATCAAGGATATTGCAAATTTGTAGAATTTTTTTGTGAAAAGTCTACATTGGGACAAAAAGTGACAATAAAATGATAACAGAGATTTGAAATTTGCAGAAGATTTTTTTCCATCACTAAGCAGAATGAACATACATAGTGCTGAAGGCAAGGCTCCATAGCTCAGGGGTTAGAGCACTGGTCTTGTAAACCAGGGGTTGTGAGTTCAAATCTCACTGGGGCCTAGTGCTACTTTCTTGTTACTGCTGCTAAAATATAAATTGCAGCTCCCAATGTTGAAATAGTCTGCTCAAGAGCTTTAAGTGAGGAGAACTATTTCAATTTGGTCACACATTTGGATATTCAATTTGTACACAGAGTTATGATGTTCAGTCTAATCTGCAAATTGGTTCCAAGAGCATGTCTTAAAATTATATTATTGTATTGACTCTGTTCATGCTGATAATCCCATCATAATTTTTCAGTATCATTACAAACTGTAGAAAGAGCTTTTCCATAATTAAACTTTAAAGATAGCAACAATGGTATATACATTGTATTGTACCGTGCAGGAATCAACTTCATCAGTTGATCCAGAAGAGTTTTGAATTGACAACTGTAGCTGCCAGAAGGCTTTTTTGGTCATGTAAGCATATATAAAGTACAAATGCAAGCATACTCAAGGTAATGACCACTATTGGTCACAAATATCTCAATATAAAGACATTCTGTCATATCATTTTGAAGGCATTCCAGACTAAGGAGCACAAGGTTTGTGAGGCATAGAAAACATGACCAACATTTCCTCAATTTTATATATACACCTATTCAACATACAACAGCAAACTGAAAGTTTCTTTAAATTGTTTAATAGGTTATTAACTGCATGTCCCAAGCAGGCATTTCAGCAGTGGTCATTTGTTAAAAGTGTATATTTGGAGAATGAGATACAACTAATAATATCCAATAAGATTACTGAAATTTGAAGAAAACTCTTTTCCACCATAATTCAGACCCCGTATTGGTCACAGTTCTGGCTACTTATGTGGCTCCATCTCTCAGGGGTTAGAGCACTGGTCTCGTAAACCAGGGGTCATGAGGTCCAATCTCACTGGGACCCAGTGTTTCCCAATGTTAAAATAGTCTATGCATTATCTTTAAGTGAGGAGAACCATTTCAATTTGGTCACACATTTGGATATTCAATTTGTACACAGAGTTATGATGTTCAGTCTAATCTGCTGATTGGTTACAAGAGCATGTCTAAAACATATTTGTTGCATTTTATTGGGCCGATTCTGTTCATGCTGATAGTTCCAACAAGTTTTTCTCTATTATTATGAAACTATGGTAAGAGCTTTCCAATAATTTTACTTTAATGATAGCAAAAAAACACACACATTAGGAGGTTTTTAATACTTCTCACCCTGTTGTACACCTGTTCTGTTTCTGCTGACAGGCATGGTATTATCATTTCAGCTCACTACAGGACACTCTAACACAAAGTTGGAGAGCCATTAAAAATATGTCCAACTTTTTCAATATTTTCTATATAATTCAATTCAAGCAAAGACAGCTAATTTTTGCATTTATTTGATTTTCTGAAAAAGTTATATACTACATGCCTCAATCAAGGATATTGCAAATTTGTAGAATTTTTTTGTGAAAAGTCTACATTGGGACAAAAAGCGACAATAAAATGATAACAGAGATTTGAAATTTGCTGAAGATTTTTTTCCATCACTAAGCAGAATGAACATACATAGTGCTGAAGGCAAGGCTCGGCTCCATAGCTCAGGGGTTAGAGCACTGGTCTTGTAAACCAGGGGTCGTGAGTTCAAATCTCACTGGGGCCTAGAGCTACTTTCTTGTTACTGCTGCTAAAATATAAATTGCAGCTCCCAATGTTGAAATAGTCTGCTCAAGAGCTTTAAGTGAGGAGAACCATTTCAATTTGGTCACACATTTGGATATTCAATTTGTACACAGAGTTATGATGTTCAGTCTAATCTGCAAATTGGTTCAAAGAGCATGTCTTAAAATTATTTTATTGTACTGATTCTGTTCATGCTGATAATCCCATCATAATTTTTCAGTATCATTACAAACTGTAGAAAGAGCTTTTCCATAATTAAACTTTAAAGATAGCAACAATGGTATATACATTGTATTAATCTGTATTGTACCGTGCAGGAATCAACTTCATCAGTTGATCCAGAAGAGTTTTGAATTGACAACTGTAGCTGCCAGAAGGCTTTTTTGGTCATGTAAGCATATATAAAGTACAAATGCAAGCATACTCAAGGTAATGACCACTATTGGTCACAAATATCTCAATATAAAGACATTCTGTCATATCATTTTGAAGGCATTCCAGACTAAGGAGCACAAGGTTTGTGAGGCATAGAAAACATGACCAACATTTCCTCAATTTTATATATACACCTATTCAACATACAACAGCAAACTGAAAGTTTCTTTAAATTGTTTAATAGGTTATTAACTGCATGTCCTAAGCAGGCATTTCAGCAGTGGTCATTTGTTAAAAGTGTATATTTGGAGATTGAGCTACAACTAATAATATCCAATAAGATTACTGAAATTTGAAGAAAACTCTTTTCCACCATAATTCAGACCCCGTATTGGTCACAGTTCTGGCTACTTATGTGGCTCCATCTCTCAGGGGTTAGAGCACTGGTCTCGTAAACCAGGGGTCATGAGGTCCAATCTCACTGGGACCCAGTGTTTCCCAATGTTAAAATAGTCTATGCAATATCTTTAAGTGAGGAGAACCATTTCAATTTGGTCACACATTTGGATATTCAATTTGTACACAGAGTTATGATGTTCAGTCTAATCTGCTGATTGGTTACAAGAGCATGTCTAAAACATATGTGTTGCATTTTATTGGGCCGATTCTGTTCATGCTGATAGTTCCAACAAGTTTTTCACTATTATTATGAAACTATGGTAAGAGCTTTCCAATAATTTTACTTTAATGATAGCAAAAAAACACACACATTAGGAGTTTTTTAATACTTCTCACCCTGTTGTACACCTGTTCTGTTTCTGCTGACAGGCATGGTATTATCATTTCAGCTCACTACAGGACACTCTAACATAAAGTTGGAGAGCCATTAAAAATATGTCCAACTTTTTCAATATTTTCTATATAATTCAATTCAAGCAAAGACAGCTAATTTTTGCATTTATTTGATTTTCTGAAAAAGTTATATACTACATGCCTCAATCAAGTATATTGCAAATTTGTAGAATTTTTTTGTGAAAAGTCTACATTGGGACAAAAAGCGACAATAAAATGATAACAGAGATTTGAAATTTGCAGAAGATTTTTTTCCATCACTAAGCAGAATGAACATACATAGTGCTAAAGGCAAGGCTCCATAGCTCAGGGGTTAGAGCACTGGTCTTGTAAACCAGGGGTTGTGAGTTCAAATCTCACTGGGGCCTAGTGCTACTTTCTTGTTACTGCTGTTAAAATATAAATTGCAGCTCCCAATGTTGAAATAGTCAGCTCAAGAGCTTTAAGTGAGGAGAACCATTTCAATTTGGTCACACATTTGGATATTCAATTTGTACACAGAGTTATGATGTTCAGTCTAATCTGCAAATTGGTTCCAAGAGCATGTCTTAAAATTATTTTATTGTATTGACTCTGTTCATGCTGATAATCCCATCATAATTTTTCAGTATCATTACAAACTGTAGAAAGAGCTTTTCCATAATTAAACTTTAAAGATAGCAACAATGGTATATACATTGTATTGTACCGTGCAGGAATCAACTTCATCAGTTGATCCAGAAGAGTTTTGAATTGACAACTGTAGCTGCCAGAAGGCTTTTTTGGTCATGTAAGTATATATAAAGTACAAATGCAAGCATACTCAAGGTAATGACCACTATTGGTCACAAATATCTCCATATAAAGACATTCTGTCATATCATTTTGAAGGCATTCCAGACTAAGGAGCACAAGGTTTGTGAGGCATAGAAAACATGACCAACATTTCCTCAATTTTATATATACACCTATTCAACATACAACAGCAAACTGAAAGTTTCTTTAAATTGTTTAATAGGTTATTAACTGCATATCCCAAGCAGGCATTTCAGCAGTGGTCATTTGTTAAAAGTGTATATTTGGAGAATGAGATACAACTAATAATATCCAATAAGATTACTGAAATTTGAAGAAAACTCTTTTCCACCATAATTCAGACCCCGTATTGGTCACAGTTCTGGCTACTTATGTGGCTCCATCTCTCAGGGGTTAGAGCACTGGTCTCGTAAACCAGGGGTCATGAGGTCCAATCTCACTGGGACCCAGTGTTTCCCAATGTTAAAATAGTCTATGCAATATCTTTAAGTGAGGAGAACCATTTCAATTTGGTCACACATTTGGATATTCAATTTGTACACAGAGTTATGATGTTCAGTCTAATCTGCTGATTGTTTACAAGAGCATGTCTAAAACATATTTGTTGCATTTTATTGGGCCGATTCTGTTCATACTGATAGTTCCAACAAGTTTTTCACTATTATTATGAAACTATGGTAAGAGCTTTCCAATAATTTTACTTTAATGATAGCAAAAAACACACACATTAGGAGGTTTTTAATACTTCTCACCCTGCTGTACACCTGTTCTGTTTCTGCTGACAGGCATGGTATTATCATTTCAGCTCACTACAGGACACTCTAACACAAAGTTGGAGAGCCATTAAAAATATGTCCAACTTTTTCAATATTTTCTATATAATTCAATTCAAGCAAAGACAGCTAATTTTTGCATTTATTTGATTTTCTGAAAAAGTTATATACTACATGACTCAATCAAGGATATTGCAAATTTGTAGAATTTTTTTGTGAAAAGTCTACATTGGGACAAAAAGCGACAATAAAATGATAACAGAGATTTGAAATTTGCAGAAGATTTTTTTCCATCACTAAGCAGAATGAACATACATAGTGCTGAAGGCAAGGCTCCATAGCTCAGGGGTTAAAGCACTGGTCTTGTAAACCAGGGGTTGTGAGTTCAAATCTCACTGGGGCCTAGTGCTACTTTCTTGTTACTGCTGCTAAAATATAAATTGCAGCTCCCAATGTTGAAATAGTCTGCTCAAGAGCTTTAAGTGAGGAGAACTATTTCAATTTGGTCACACATTTGGATATTCAATTTGTACACAGAGTTATGATGTTCAGTCTAATCTGCAAATTGGTTCAAAGAGCATGTCTTAAAATTATTTTATTGTACTGATTCTGTTCATGCTGATAATCCCATCATAATTTTTCAGTATCATTACAAACTGTAGAAAGAGCTTTTCCGTAATTAAACTTTAAAGATAGCAACAATGGTATATACATTGTATTAATCTGTATTGTACCGTGCAGGAATCAACTTCATCAGTTGATCCAGAAGAGTTTTGAATTGACAACTGTAGCTGCCAGAAGGCTTTTTTGGTCATGTAAGCATATATAAAGTACAAATGCAAGCATACTCAAGGTAATGACCACTATTGGTCACAAATATCTCAATATAAAGACATTCTGTCATATCATTTTGAAGGCATTCCAGACTAAGGAGCACAAGGTTTGTGAGGCATAGAAAACATGACCAACATTTCCTCAATTTTATATATACACCTATTCAACATACAACAGCAAACTGAAAGTTTCTTTAAATTGTTTAATAGGTTATTAACTGCATGTCCCAAGCAGGCATTTCAGCAGTGGTCATTTGTTAAAAGTGTATATTTGGAGAATGAGCTACAACTAATAATATCCAATAAGATTACTGAAATTTGAAGAAAACTCTTTTCCACCATAATTCAGACCCCGTATTGGTCACAGTTCTGGCTACTTATGTGGCTCCATCTCTCAGGGGTTAGAGCACTGGTCTCGTAAACCAGGGGTCATGAGGTCCAATCTCACTGGGACCCAGTGTTTCCCAATGTTAAAATAGTCTATGCAATATCTTTAAGTGAGGAGAACCATTTCAATTTGGTCACACATTTGGATATTCAATTTGTACACAGAGTTATGATGTTCAGTCTAATCTGCTGATTGGTTACAAGAGCATGTCTAAAACATATGTGTTGCATTTTATTGGGCCGATTCTGTTCATGCTGATAGTTCCAACAAGTTTTTCACTATTATTATGAAACTATGGTAAGAGCTTTCCAATAATTTTACTTTAATGATAGCAAAAAAACACACACATTAGGAGTTTTTTAATACTTCTCACCCTGTTGTACACCTGTTCTGTTTCTGCTGACAGGCATGGTATTATCATTTCAGCTCACTACAGGACACTCTAACATAAAGTTGGAGAGCCATTAAAAATATGTCCAACTTTTTCAATATTTTCTATATAATTCAATTCAAGCAAAGACAGCTAATTTTTGCATTTATTTGATTTTCTGAAAAAGTTATATACTACATGCCTCAATCAAGTATATTGCAAATTTGTAGAATTTTTTTGTGAAAAGTCTACATTGGGACAAAAAGCGACAATAAAATGATAACAGAGATTTGAAATTTGCAGAAGATTTTTTTCCATCACTAAGCAGAATGAACATACATAGTGCTAAAGGCAAGGCTCCATAGCTCAGGGGTTAGAGCACTGGTCTTGTAAACCAGGGGTTGTGAGTTCAAATCTCACTGGGGCCTAGTGCTACTTTCTTGTTACTGCTGTTAAAATATAAATTGCAGCTCCCAATGTTGAAATAGTCAGCTCAAGAGCTTTAAGTGAGGAGAACCATTTCAATTTGGTCACACATTTGGATATTCAATTTGTACACAGAGTTATGATGTTCAGTCTAATCTGCAAATTGGTTCCAAGAGCATGTCTTAAAATTATTTTATTGTATTGACTCTGTTCATGCTGATAATCCCATCATAATTTTTCAGTATCATTACAAACTGTAGAAAGAGCTTTTCCATAATTAAACTTTAAAGATAGCAACAATGGTATATACATTGTATTGTACCGTGCAGGAATCAACTTCATCAGTTGATCCAGAAGAGTTTTGAATTGACAACTGTAGCTGCCAGAAGGCTTTTTTGGTCATGTAAGCATATATAAAGTACAAATGCAAGCATACTCAAGGTAATGACCACTATTGGTCACAAATATCTCCATATAAAGACATTCTGTCATATCATTTTGAAGGCATTCCAGACTAAGGAGCACAAGGTTTGTGAGGCATAGAAAACATGACCAACATTTCCTCAATTTTATATATACACCTATTCAACATACAACAGCAAACTGAAAGTTTCTTTAAATTGTTTAATAGGTTATTAACTGCATATCCCAAGCAGGCATTTCAGCAGTGGTCATTTGTTAAAAGTGTATATTTGGAGAATGAGATACAACTAATAATATCAAATAAGATTACTGAAATTTGAAGAAAACTCTTTTCCACCATAATTCAGACCCCGTATTGGTCACAGTTCTGGCTACTTATGTGGCTCCATCTCTCAGGGGTTAGAGCACTGGTCTCGTAAACCAGGGGTCATGAGGTCCAATCTCACTGGGACCCAGTGTTTCCCAATGTTAAAATAGTCTATGCAATATCTTTAAGTGAGGAGAACCATTTCAATTTGGTCACACATTTGGATATTCAATTTGTACACAGAGTTATGATGTTCAGTCTAATCTGCTGATTGTTTACAAGAGCATGTCTAAAACATATTTGTTGCATTTTATTGGGCCGATTCTGTTCATGCTGATAGTTCCAACAAGTTTTTCACTATTATTATGAAACTATGGTAAGAGCTTTCCAATAATTTTACTTTAATGATAGCAAAAAACACACACATTAGGAGGTTTTTAATACTTCTCACCCTGCTGTACACCTGTTCTGTTTCTGCTGACAGGCATGGTATTATCATTTCAGCTCACTACAGGACACTCTAACACAAAGTTGGAGAGCCATTAAAAATATGTCCAACTTTTTCAATATTTTCTATATAATTCAATTCAAGCAAAGACAGCTAATTTTTGCATTTATTTGATTTTCTGAAAAAGTTATATACTACATGACTCAATCAAGGATATTGCAAATTTGTAGAATTTTTTTGTGAAAAGTCTACATTGGGACAAAAAGCGACAATAAAATGATAACAGAGATTTGAAATTTGCAGAAGATTTTTTTCCATCACTAAGCAGAATGAACATACATAGTGCTGAAGGCAAGGCTCCATAGCTCAGGGGTTAAAGCACTGGTCTTGTAAACCAGGGGTCGTGAGTTATAATCTCACTGGGGCCTAGTGCTACTTTCTTGTTACTGCTGCTAAAATATAAATTGCAGCTCCCAATGTTGAAATAGTCTGCTCAAGAGCTTTAAGTGAGGAGAACCATTTCAATTTGGTCACACATTTGGATATTCAATTTGTACACAGAGTTATGATGTTCAGTATAATCTGCAAATTGGTTCCAAGAGCATGTCTTAAAATTATTTTATTTTACTGATTCTGTTCATGCTGATAATCCCATCATAATTTTTCAGTATCATTACAAACTGTAGAAAGAGCTTTTCCATAATTAAACTTTAAAGATAGCAACAATGGTAAATACATTGTATTAATCTGTATTGTACCGTGCAGGAATCAACTTCATCAGTTGATTCTGAAGAGTTTTGAATTGACAACTGTAGCTGCCAGAAGGCTTTTTTGGTCATGTAAGCATATATAAAGTACAAATGCAAGCATACTCAAGGTAATGACCACTATTGGTCACAAATATCTCAATATAAAGACATTCTGTCATATCATTTTGAAGGCATTCCAGACTAAGGAGCACAAGGTTTGTGAGGCATAGAAAACATGACCAACATTTCCTCAATTTTATATATACACCTATTCAACATACAACAGCAAACTGAAAGTTTCTTTAAATTGTTTAATAGGTTATTAACTGCATGTCCCAAGCAGGCATTTCAGCAGTGGTCATTTGTTAAAAGTGTATATTTGGAGAATGAGCTACAACTAATAATATCCAATAAGATTACTGAAATTTGAAGAAAACTCTTTTCCACCATAATTCAGACCCCGTATTGGTCACAGTTCTGGCTACTTATGTGGCTCCATCTCTCAGGGGTTAGAGCACTGGTCTCGTAAACCAGGGGTCATGAGGTCCAATCTCACTGGGACCCAGTGTTTCCCAATGTTAAAATAGTCTATGCAATATCTTTAAGTGAGGAGAACCATTTCAATTTGGTCACACATTTGGATATTCAATTTGTACACAGAGTTATGATGTTCAGTCTAATCTGCTGATTGGTTACAAGAGCATGTCTAAAACATATGTGTTGCATTTTATTGGGCCGATTCTGTTCATGCTGATAGTTCCAACAAGTTTTTCACTATTATTATGAAACTATGGTAAGAGCTTTCCAATAATTTTACTTTAATGATAGCAAAAAAACACACACATTAGGAGTTTTTTAATACTTCTCACCCTGTTGTACACCTGTTCTGTTTCTGCTGACAGGCATGGTATTATCATTTCAGCTCACTACAGGACACTCTAACATAAAGTTGGAGAGCCATTAAAAATATGTCCAACTTTTTCAATATTTTCTATATAATTCAATTCAAGCAAAGACAGCTAATTTTTGCATTTATTTGATTTTCTGAAAAAGTTATATACTACATGCCTCAATCAAGTATATTGCAAATTTGTAGAATTTTTTTGTGAAAAGTCTACATTGGGACAAAAAGCGACAATAAAATGATAACAGAGATTTGAAATTTGCAGAAGATTTTTTTCCATCACTAAGCAGAATGAACATACATAGTGCTAAAGGCAAGGCTCCATAGCTCAGGGGTTAGAGCACTGGTCTTGTAAACCAGGGGTTGTGAGTTCAAATCTCACTGGGGCCTAGTGCTACTTTCTTGTTACTGCTGTTAAAATATAAATTGCAGCTCCCAATGTTGAAATAGTCAGCTCAAGAGCTTTAAGTGAGGAGAACCATTTCAATTTGGTCACACATTTGGATATTCAATTTGTACACAGAGTTATGATGTTCAGTCTAATCTGCAAATTGGTTCCAAGAGCATGTCTTAAAATTATTTTATTGTATTGACTCTGTTCATGCTGATAATCCCATCATAATTTTTCAGTATCATTACAAACTGTAGAAAGAGCTTTTCCATAATTAAACTTTAAAGATAGCAACAATGGTATATACATTGTATTGTACCGTGCAGGAATCAACTTCATCAGTTGATCCAGAAGAGTTTTGAATTGACAACTGTAGCTGCCAGAAGGCTTTTTTGGTCATGTAAGCATATATAAAGTACAAATGCAAGCATACTCAAGGTAATGACCACTATTGGTCACAAATATCTCCATATAAAGACATTCTGTCATATCATTTTGAAGGCATTCCAGACTAAGGAGCACAAGGTTTGTGAGGCATAGAAAACATGACCAACATTTCCTCAATTTTATATATACACCTATTCAACATACAACAGCAAACTGAAAGTTTCTTTAAATTGTTTAATAGGTTATTAACTGCATATCCCAAGCAGGCATTTCAGCAGTGGTCATTTGTTAAAAGTGTATATTTGGAGAATGAGATACAACTAATAATATCCAATAAGATTACTGAAATTTGAAGAAAACTCTTTTCCACCATAATTCAGACCCCGTATTGGTCACAGTTCTGGCTACTTATGTGGCTCCATCTCTCAGGGGTTAGAGCACTGGTCTCGTAAACCAGGGGTCATGAGGTCCAATCTCACTGGGACCCAGTGTTTCCCAATGTTAAAATAGTCTATGCAATATCTTTAAGTGAGGAGAACCATTTCAATTTGGTCACACATTTGGATATTCAATTTGTACACAGAGTTATGATGTTCAGTCTAATCTGCTGATTGTTTACAAGAGCATGTCTAAAACATATTTGTTGCATTTTATTGGGCCGATTCTGTTCATGCTGATAGTTCCAACAAGTTTTTCACTATTATTATGAAACTATGGTAAGAGCTTTCCAATAATTTTACTTTAATGATAGCAAAAAACACACACATTAGGAGGTTTTTAATACTTCTCACCCTGCTGTACACCTGTTCTGTTTCTGCTGACAGGCATGGTATTATCATTTCAGCTCACTACAGGACACTCTAACACAAAGTTGGAGAGCCATTAAAAATATGTCCAACTTTTTCAATATTTTCTATATAATTCAATTCAAGCAAAGACAGCTAATTTTTGCATTTATTTGATTTTCTGAAAAAGTTATATACTACATGACTCAATCAAGGATATTGCAAATTTGTAGAATTTTTTTGTGAAAAGTCTACATTGGGACAAAAAGCGACAATAAAATGATAACAGAGATTTGAAATTTGCAGAAGATTTTTTTCCATCACTAAGCAGAATGAACATACATAGTGCTGAAGGCAAGGCTCCATAGCTCAGGGGTTAAAGCACTGGTCTTGTAAACCAGGGGTCGTGAGTTATAATCTCACTGGGGCCTAGTGCTACTTTCTTGTTACTGCTGCTAAAATATAAATTGCAGCTCCCAATGTTGAAATAGTCTGCTCAAGAGCTTTAAGTGAGGAGAACCATTTCAATTTGGTCACACATTTGGATATTCAATTTGTACACAGAGTTATGATGTTCAGTATAATCTGCAAATTGGTTCCAAGAGCATGTCTTAAAATTATTTTATTTTACTGATTCTGTTCATGCTGATAATCCCATCATAATTTTTCAGTATCATTACAAACTGTAGAAAGAGCTTTTCCATAATTAAACTTTAAAGATAGCAACAATGGTAAATACATTGTATTAATCTGTATTGTACCGTGCAGGAATCAACTTCATCAGTTGATTCTGAAGAGTTTTGAATTGACAACTGTAGCTGCCAGAAGGCTTTTTTGGTCATGTAAGCATATATAAAGTACAAATGCAAGCATACTCAAGGTAATGACCACTATTGGTCACAAATATCTCAATATAAAGACATTCTGTCATATCATTTTGAAGGCATTCCAGACTAAGGAGCACAAGGTTTGTGAGGCATAGAAAACATGACCAACATTTCCTCAATTTTATATATACACCTATTCAACATACAACAGCAAACTGAAAGTTTCTTTAAATTGTTTAATAGGTTATTAACTGCATGTCCCAAGCAGGCATTTCAGCAGTGGTCATTTGTTAAAAGTGTATATTTGGAGAATGAGCTAAAACTAATAATATCCAATAAGATTACTGAAATTTGAAGAAAACTCTTTTCCACCATAATTCAGACCCCGTATTGGTCACAGTTCTGGCTACTTATGTGGCTCCATCTCTCAGGGGTTAGAGCACTGGTCTCGTAAACCAGGGGTCATGAGGTCCAATCTCACTGGGACCCAGTGTTTCCCAATGTTAAAATAGTCTATGCAATATCTTTAAGTGAGGAGAACCATTTCAATTTGGTCACACATTTGGATATTCAATTTGTACACAGAGTTATGATGTTCAGTCTAATCTGCTGATTGGTTACAAGAGCATGTCTAAAACATATTTGTTGCATTTTATTGGGCCGATTCTGTTCATGCTGATAGTTCCAACAAGTTTTTCACTATTATTATGAAACTATGGTAAGAGTTTTCCAATAATTTAACTTTAATGATAGCACAAAAACACACACATTAGGAGGTTTTTAATACTTCTCACCCTGTTGTACACCTGTTCTGTTTCTGCTGACAGGCATGGTATTATCATTTCAGCTCACTACAGGACACTCTAACACAAAGTTGGAGAGCCATTAAAAATATGTCCAACTTTTTCAATATTTTCTATATAATTCAATTCAAGCAAAGACAGCTAATTTTTGCATTTATTTGATTTTCTGAAAAAGTTATATACTTCATGCCTCAATCAAGGATATTGCAAATTTGTAGAATTTTTTTGTGAAAAGTCTACATTGGGACAAAAAGCGACAATAAAATGATAACAGAGATTTGAAATTTGCAGAAGATTTTTTTCCATCACTAAGCAGAATGAACATACATAGTGCTGAAGGCAAGGCTCCATAGCTCTGGGGTTAGAGTACTGGTCTTGTAAACCAGGGGTTGTGAGTTCAAATCTCACTGGGGCCTAGTGCTACTTTCTTGTTACTGCTGCTAAAATATAAATTGTAGCTCCCAATGTTGAAATAGTCTGCTCAAGAGCTTTAAGTGAGGAGAACCATTTCAATTTGGTCACACATTTGGATATTCAATTTGTACACAGAGTTATGATGTTCAGTCTAATCTGCAAATTGGTTCCAAGAGCATGTCTTAAAATTATTTTATTGTATTGACTTTGTTCATGCTGATAATCCCATCATAATTTTTCAGTATCATTACAAACTGTAGAAAGAGCTTTTCCATAATTAAACTTTAAAGATAGCAACAATGGTATATACATTGTATTGTACCATGCATGAATCAACTTCATCAGTTGATCCAGAAGAGTTTTGAATTGACAACTGTAGCTGCCAGAAGGCTTTTTTGGTCATGTAAGCATATATAAAGTACAAATGCAAGCATACTCAAGGTAATGACCACTATTGGTCACAAATATCTCAATATAAAGACATTCTGTCATATCATTTTGAAGGCATTCCAGACTAAGGAGCACAAGGTTTGTGAGGCATGGAAAACATGACCAACATTTCCTCAATTTTATATATACACCTATTCAACATACAGCAGCAAACTGAAAGTTTCTTTAAATTGTTTAATAGGTTATTAACTGCATGTCCCAAGCAGGCATTTCAGCAGTGGTCATTTGTTAAAAGTGTATATTTGGAGAATGAGCTACAACTAATAATATCCAATAAGATTACTGAAATTTGAAGAAAACTCTTTTCCACCATAATTCAGACCCCGTATTGGTCACAGTTCTGGCTACTTATGTGGCTCCATAGCTCAGGGGTTAGAGCACTGGTCTCGTAAACCAGGGGTCATGAGGTCCAATCTCACTGGGACCTAGTGTTTCCCAATGTTAAAATAGTCTATGCAATATCTTTAAGTGAGGAGAACCATTTCAATTTGGTCACATATTTGGATGGTTAATTTGGACAAAGACATATAATGTTCAGTCTAATCTGCTGATTGGTTACAAGAGCATGTCTAAAACATATGTGTTGCATTTTATTGGGCCGATTCTGTTCATGCTGATAGTTCCAACAAGTTTTTCACTATTATTATGAAACTATGGTAAGAGCTTTCCAATAATTTTACTTTAATGATAGCAAAAAAACACACACATTAGGAGGTTTTTAATACTTCTCACCCTGTTGTACACCTGTTCTGTTTCTGCTGACAGGCATGGTATTATCATTTCAGCTCTCTACAGGACACTCTAACACAAAGTTGGAGAGCCATTAAAAATATGTCCAACTTTTTCAATATTTTCTATATAATTCAATTCAAGCAAAGACAGCTAATTTTTGCATTTATTTGATTTTCTGAAAAAGTTATATACTACATGCCTCAATCAAGGATATTGCAAATTTGTAGAATTTTTTTGTGAAAAGTCTACATTGGGACAAAAAGCGACAATAAAATGATAACAGAGATTTGAAATTTGCAGAAGATATTTTTCCATCACTAAGCAGAATGAACAAACATAGTACTGAAGGCAAGGCTCCATAGCTCAGGAGTTAGAGCACTGGTCTTGTAAACCAGCGGTCGTGAGTTCAAATCTCACTGGGGCCTAGTGCTACTTTCTTGTTACTGCTGCTAAAATATAAATTGCTGCTCCCAATGTTGAAATAGTCTGCTCAAGAGCTTTAAGTGAGGAGAACCATTTCAATTTGGTCACACATTTGGATATTCAATTTGTACACAGAGTTATGATGTTCAGTCTAATCTGCAAATTGGTTCCAAGAGCATGTCTTAAAATTATTTTATTGTACTGATTCTGTTCATGCTGATAATCCCATCATAATTTTTCAGTATCATTACAAACTGTAGAAAGAGCTTTTCCATAATTAAACTTTAAAGATAGCAACAATGGTATATACATTGTATTGTACCGTGCATGAATCAACTTCATCAGTTGATCCAGAAGAGTTTTGAATTGACAACTGTAGCTGCCAGAAGGCTTTTTTGGTCATGTAAGCATATATAAAGTACAAATGCAAGCATACTCAAGGTAATGACCACTATTGGTCACAAATATCTCAATATAAAGACATTCTGTCATATCATTTTGAAGGCATTCCAGACTAAGGAGCACAAGGTTTGTGAGGCATGGAAAACATGACCAACATTTCCTCAATTTTATATATACACCTATTCAACATACAGCAGCAAACTGAAAGTTTCTTTAAATTGTTTAATAGGTTATTAACTGCATGTCCCAAGCAGGCATTTCAGCAGTGGTCATTTGTTAAAAGTGTATATTTGGAGAATGAGCTACAACTAATAATATCCAATAAGATTACTGAAATTTGAAGAAAACTCTTTTCCACCATAATTCAGACCCCGTATTGGTCACAGTTCTGGCTACTTATGTGGCTCCATAGCTCAGGGGTTAGAGCACTGGTCTCGTAAACCAGGGGTCATGAGGTCCAATCTCACTGGGACCTAGTGTTTCCCAATGTTAAAATAGTCTATGCAATATCTTTAAGTGAGGAGAACCATTTCAATTTGGTCACATATTTGGATGGTTAATTTGGACAAAGACATATGATGTTCAGTCTAATCTGCTGATTGGTTACAAGAGCATGTCTAAAACATATGTGTTGCATTTTATTGGGCCGATTCTGTTCATGCTGATAGTTCCAACAAGTTTTTCACTATTATTATGAAACTATGGTAAGAGCTTTCCAATAATTTTACTTTAATGATAGCAAAAAAACACACACATTAGGAGTTTTTTAATACTTCTCACCCTGTTGTACACCTGTTCTGTTTCTGCTGACAGGCATGGTATTATCATTTCAGCTCACTACAGGACACTCTAACACAAAGTTGGAGAGCCATTAAAAATATGTCCAACTTTTTCAATATTTTCTATATAATTCAATTCAAGCAAAGACAGCTAATTTTTGCATTTATTTGATTTTCTGAAAAAGTTATATACTACATGCCTCAATCAAGTATATTGCAAATTTGTAGAATTTTTTTGTGAAAAGTCTACATTGGGACAAAAAGCGACAATAAAATGATAACAGAGATTTGAAATTTGCAGAAGATTTTTTTCCATCACTAAGCAGAATGGACATACATAGTGCTGAAGGCAAGGCTCCAGGGGTTAGAGCACTGGTCTTGTAAACCAGGGGTTGTGAGTTCAAATCTCACTTGGGCCTAGTGCTACTTTCTTGTTACTGCTGCTAAAATATAAATTGCAGCTCCCAATGTTGAAATAGTCTGCTCAAGAGCTTTAAGTGAGGAGAACCATTTCAATTTGGTCACACATTTGGATATTCAATTTGTACACAGAGTTATGATGTTCAGTCTAATCTGCAAATTGGTTCCAAGAGCATGTCTAAAACATATTTGTTGCATTTTATTGGGCCGATTCTGTTCATGCTGATAGTTCCAACAAGTTTTTCACTATTATTATGAAACTATGGTAAGAGCTTTCCAATAATTTTACTTTAATGATAGCAAAAAAACACACACATTAGGAGGTTTTTAATACTTCTCACCCTGTTGTACACCTGTTCTGTTTCTGCTGACAGGCATGGTATTATCATTTCAGCTCACTACAGGACACTCTAACACAAAGTTGGAGAGCCATTAAAAATATGTCCAACTTTTTCAATATTTTCTATATAATTCAATTCAAGCAAAGACAGCTAATTTTTGCATTTATTTGATTTTCTGAAAAAGTTATATACTACATGCCTCAATCAAGGATATTGCAAATTTGTAGAATTTTTTTGTGAAAAGTCTACATTGGGACAAAAAGCGACAATAAAATGATAACAGAGATTTGAAATTTGCAGAAGATTTTTTTCCATCACTAAGCAGAATGAACATACATAGTGCTGAAGGCAAGGCTCCATAGCTCTGGAGTTAGAGCACTGGTCTTGTAAACCAGGGGTCATGAGTTCAAATCTCACTGGGACCTAGTGCTACTTTCTTGTTACTGCTGCTAAAATATAAATTGCAGCTCCCAATGTTGAAATAGTCTGCTCAAGAGCTTTAAGTGAGGAGAACCATTTCAATTTGGTCACACATTTGGATATTCAATTTGTACACAGTTATGATGTTCAGTCTAATCTGCAAATTGGTTCCAAGAGCATGTCTTAAAATTATTTTATTGTACTGATTCTGTTCATGCTGATAATCCCATCATAATTTTTCAGTATCATTACAAACTGTAGAAAGAGCTTTTCCATAATTAAACTTTAAAGATAGCAACAATGGCATATACATTGTATTAATCTGTATTGTACCGTGCAGGAATCAACTTCATCAGTTGATCCAGAAGAGTTTTGAATTGACAACTGTAGCTGCCAGAAGGCTTTTTTGGTCATGTAAGCATATATAAAGTACAAATGCAAGCATACTCAAGGTAATGACCACTATTGGTCACAAATATCTCAATATAAAGACATTCTGTCATATCATTTTGAAGGCATTCCAGACTAAGGAGCACAAGGTTTGTGAGGCATAGAAAACATGACCAACATTTCCTCAATTTTATATATACACCTATTCAACATACAACAGCAAACTGAAAGTTTCTTTAAATTGTTTAATAGGTTATTAACTGCATGTCCCAAGCAGGCATTTCAGCAGTGGTCATTTGTTAAAAGTGTATATTTGGAGAATGAGCTACAACTAATAATATCCAATAAGATTACTGAAATTTGAAGAAAACTCTTTTCCACCATAATTCAGACCCCGTATTGGTCACAGTTCTGGCTACTTATGTGGCTCCATCTCTCAGGGGTTAGAGCACTGGTCTCGTAAACCAGGGGTCATGAGGTCCAATCTCACTGGGACCCAGTGTTTCCCAATGTTAAAATAGTCTATGCAATATCTTTAAGTGAGGAGAACCATTTCAATTTGGTCACACATTTGGATATTCAATTTGTACACAGAGTTATGATGTTCAGTCTAATCTGCTGATTGGTTACAAGAGCATGTCTAAAACATATGTGTTGCATTTTATTGGGCCGATTCTGTTCATGCTGATAGTTCCAACAAGTTTTTCACTATTATTATGAAACTATGGTAAGAGCTTTCCAATAATTTTACTTTAATGATAGCAAAAAAACACACACATTAGGAGTTTTTTAATACTTCTCACCCTGTTGTACACCTGTTCTGTTTCTGCTGACAGGCATGGTATTATCATTTCAGCTCACTACAGGACACTCTAACATAAAGTTGGAGAGCCATTAAAAATATGTCCAACTTTTTCAATATTTTCTATATAATTCAATTCAAGCAAAGACAGCTAATTTTTGCATTTATTTGATTTTCTGAAAAAGTTATATACTACATGCCTCAATCAAGTATATTGCAAATTTGTAGAATTTTTTTGTGAAAAGTCTACATTGGGACAAAAAGCGACAATAAAATGATAACAGAGATTTGAAATTTGCAGAAGATTTTTTTCCATCACTAAGCAGAATGAACATACATAGTGCTAAAGGCAAGGCTCCATAGCTCAGGGGTTAGAGCACTGGTCTTGTAAACCAGGGGTTGTGAGTTCAAATCTCACTGGGGCCTAGTGCTACTTTCTTGTTACTGCTGTTAAAATATAAATTGCAGCTCCCAATGTTGAAATAGTCAGCTCAAGAGCTTTAAGTGAGGAGAACCATTTCAATTTGGTCACACATTTGGATATTCAATTTGTACACAGAGTTATGATGTTCAGTCTAATCTGCAAATTGGTTCCAAGAGCATGTCTTAAAATTATTTTATTGTACTGATTCTGTTCATGCTGATAATCCCATCATAATTTTTCAGTATCATTACAAACTGTAGAAAGAGCTTTTCCATAATTAAACTTTAAAGATAGCAACAATGGTATATACATTGTATTGTACCGTGCATGAATCAACTTCATCAGTTGATCCAGAAGAGTTTTGAATTGACAACTGTAGCTGCCAGAAGGCTTTTTTGGTCATGTAAGCATATATAAAGTACAAATGCAAGCATACTCAAGGTAATGACCACTATTGGTCACAAATATCTCAATATAAAGACATTCTGTCATATCATTTTGAAGGCATTCCAGACTAAGGAGCACAAGGTTTGTGAGGCATGGAAAACATGACCAACATTTCCTCAATTTTATATATACACCTATTCAACATACAGCAGCAAACTGAAAGTTTCTTTAAATTGTTTAATAGGTTATTAACTGCATGTCCCAAGCAGGCATTTCAGCAGTGGTCATTTGTTAAAAGTGTATATTTGGAGAATGAGCTACAACTAATAATATCCAATAAGATTACTGAAATTTGAAGAAAACTCTTTTCCACCATAATTCAGACCCCGTATTGGTCACAGTTCTGGCTACTTATGTGGCTCCATAGCTCAGGGGTTAGAGCACTGGTCTCGTAAACCAGGGGTCATGAGGTCCAATCTCACTGGGACCTAGTGTTTCCCAATGTTAAAATAGTCTATGCAATATCTTTAAGTGAGGAGAACCATTTCAATTTGGTCACATATTTGGATGGTTAATTTGGACAAAGACATATGATGTTCAGTCTAATCTGCTGATTGGTTACAAGAGCATGTCTAAAACATATGTGTTGCATTTTATTGGGCCGATTCTGTTCATGCTGATAGTTCCAACAAGTTTTTCACTATTATTATGAAACTATGGTAAGAGCTTTCCAATAATTTTACTTTAATGATAGCAAAAAAACACACACATTAGGAGTTTTTTAATACTTCTCACCCTGTTGTACACCTGTTCTGTTTCTGCTGACAGGCATGGTATTATCATTTCAGCTCACTACAGGACACTCTAACACAAAGTTGGAGAGCCATTAAAAATATGTCCAACTTTTTCAATATTTTCTATATAATTCAATTCAAGCAAAGACAGCTAATTTTTGCATTTATTTGATTTTCTGAAAAAGTTATATACTACATGCCTCAATCAAGTATATTGCAAATTTGTAGAATTTTTTTGTGAAAAGTCTACATTGGGACAAAAAGCGACAATAAAATGATAACAGAGATTTGAAATTTGCAGAAGATTTTTTTCCATCACTAAGCAGAATGGACATACATAGTGCTGAAGGCAAGGCTCCAGGGGTTAGAGCACTGGTCTTGTAAACCAGGGGTTGTGAGTTCAAATCTCACTTGGGCCTAGTGCTACTTTCTTGTTACTGCTGCTAAAATATAAATTGCAGCTCCCAATGTTGAAATAGTCTGCTCAAGAGCTTTAAGTGAGGAGAACCATTTCAATTTGGATATTCAATTTGTACACAGAGTTATGATGTTCAGTCTAATCTGCAAATTGGTTCCAAGAGCATGTCTAAAACATATTTGTTGCATTTTATTGGGCCGATTCTGTTCATGCTGATAGTTCCAACAAGTTTTTCACTATTATTATGAAACTATGGTAAGAGCTTTCCAATAATTTTACTTTAATGATAGCAAAAAAACACACACATTAGGAGGTTTTTAATACTTCTCACCCTGTTGTACACCTGTTCTGTTTCTGCTGACAGGCATGGTATTATCATTTCAGCTCACTACAGGACACTCTAACACAAAGTTGGAGAGCCATTAAAAATATGTCCAACTTTTTCAATATTTTCTATATAATTCAATTCAAGCAAAGACAGCTAATTTTTGCATTTATTTGATTTTCTGAAAAAGTTATATACTACATGCCTCAATCAAGTATATTGCAAATTTGTAGAATTTTTTTGTGAAAAGTCTACATTGAGACAAAAAGCGACAATAAAATGATAACAGAGATTTGAAATTTGCAGAAGATTTTTTTCCATCACTAAGCAGAATGAACATACATAGTGCTAAAGGCAAGGCTCCATAGCTCAGGGGTTAGAGCACTGGTCTTGTAAACCAGGGGTTGTGAGTTCAAATCTCACTGGGGCCTAGTGCTACTTTCTTGTTACTGCTGTTAAAATATAAATTGCAGCTCCCAATGTTGAAATAGTCAGCTCAAGAGCTTTAAGTGAGGAGAACCATTTCAATTTGGTCACACATTTGGATATTCAATTTGTACACAGAGTTATGATGTTCAGTCTAATCTGCAAATTGGTTCCAAGAGCATGTCTTAAAATTATTTTATTGTACTGATTCTGTTCATGCTGATAATCCCATCATAATTTTTCAGTATCATTACAAACTGTTTCTAAGAGCTTTTCCATAATTAAACTTTAAAGATAGCAACAATGGTATATACATTGTATTAATCTGTATTGTACCGTGCAGGAATCAACTTCATCAGCTGATCCAGAAGAGTTTTGAATTGACAACTGTAGCTGCCAGAAGGCTTTTTTGGTCATGTAAGCATATATAAAGTACAAATGCAAGCATACTCAAGGTAATGACCACTATTGGTCACAAATATCTCAATATAAAGACATTCTGTCATATCATTTTGAAGGCATTCCAGACTAAGGAGCACAAGGTTTGTGAGGCATAGAAAACATGACCAACATTTCCTCAATTTTATATATACACCTATTCAACATACAACAGCAAACTGAAAGTTTCTTTAAATTGTTTAATAGGTTATTAACTGCATGTCCCAAGCAGGCATTTCAGCAGTGGTCATTTGTTAAAAGTGTATATTTGGAGAATGAGCTACAACTAATAATATCCAATAAGATTACTGAAATTTGAAGAAAACTCTTTTCCACCATAATTCAGACCCCGTATTGGTCACAGTTCTGGCTACTTATGTGGCTCCATCTCTCAGGGGTTAGAGCACTGGTCTCGTAAACCAGGGGTCATGAGGTCCAATCTCACTGGGACCCAGTGTTTCCCAATGTTAAAATAGTCTATGCAATATCTTTATGTGAGGAGAACCATTTCAATTTGGTCACACATTTGGATATTCAATTTGTACACAGAGTTATGATGTTCAGTCTAATCTGCTGATTGGTTCCAAGAGCATGTCTAAAACATATTTGTTGCATTTTATTGGGCCGATTCTGTTCATGCTGATAGTTCCAACAAGTTTTTCACTATTATTATGAAACTATGGTAAGAGCTTTCCAATAATTTTACTTTAATGATAGCAAAAAAAACACACATTAGGAGGTTTTTAATACTTCTCACCCTGTTGTACACCTGTTCTGTTTCTGCTGACAGGCATGGTATTATCATTTCAGCTCACTACAGGACACTCTAACACAAAGTTGGAGAGCCATTAAAAATATGTCCAACTTTTTCAATATTTTCTATATAATTCAATTCAAGCAAAGACAGCTAATTTTTGCATTTATTTGATTTTCTGAAAAAGTTATATACTACATGCCTCAATCAAGGATATTGCAAATTTGTAGAATTTTTTTGTGAAAAGTCTACATTGGGACAAAAAGTGACAATAAAATGATAACAGAGATTTGAAATTTGCAGAAGATTTTTTTCCATCACTAAGCAGAATGAACATACATAGTGCTGAAGGCAAGGCTCCATAGCTCAGGGGTTAGAGCACTGGTCTTGTAAACCAGGCGTCGTGAGTTCAAATCTCACTGTTACTGCTGTTAAAATATAAATTGCAGCTCCCAATGTTGAAATAGTCTGCTCAAGAGCTTTAAGTGAGGAGAACCATTTCAATTTGGTCACACATTTGGATATTCAATTTGTACACAGAGTTATGATGTTCAGTCTAATCTGCAAATTGGTTCCAAGAGCATTTCTTAAAATTATTTTATTGTATTGACTCTGTTCATGCTGATAATCCCATCATAATTTTTCAGTATCATTACAAACTGTAGAAAGAGCTTTTCCATAATTAAACTTTAAAGATAGCAACAATGTACATTGTATTGTACCGTGCAGGAATCAACTTCATCAGTTGATCCAGAAGAGTTTTGAATTGACAACTGTAGCTGCCAGAAGGCTTTTTTGGTCATGTAAGCATATATAAAGTACAAATGCAAGCATACTCAAGGTAATGACCACTATTGGTCACAAATATCTCAATATAAAGACATTCTGTCATATCATTTTGAAGGCATTCCAGACTAAGGAGCACAAGGTTTGTGAGGCATGGAAAACATGACCAACATTTCCTCAATTTTATATATACACCTATTCAACATACAACAGCAAACTGAAAGTTTCTTTAAATTGTTTAATAGGTTATTAACTGCATGTCCCAAGCAGGCATTTCAGCAGTGGTCATTTGTTAAAAGTGTATATTTGGAGAATGAGCTACAACTAATAATATCCAATAAGATTACTGAAATTTGAAGAAAACTCTTTTCCACCATAATTCAGACCCCATATTGGTCACAGTTCTGGCTACTTATGTGGCTCCATCTCTCAGGGGTTAGAGCACTGGTCTCGTAAACCAGGGGTCATGAGGTCCAATCTCACTGGGACCCAGTGTTTCCCAATGTTAAAATAGTCTATGCAATATCTTTAAGTGAGGAGAACCATTTCAATTTGGTCACACATTTGGATATTCAATTTGTACACAGAGTTATGATGTTCAGTCTAATCTGCTGATTGGTTACAAGAGCATGTCTAAAACATATTTGTTGCATTTTATTGGGCCGATTCTGTTCATGCTGATAGTTCCAACAAGTTTTTCACTATTATTATGAAACTATGGTAAGAGCTTTCCAATAATTTTACTTTAATGATAGCAAAAAAACACACACATTAGGAGGTTTTTAATACTTCTCACCCTGTTGTACACCTGTTCTGTTTCTGCTGACAGGCATGGTATTATCATTTCAGCTCACTACAGGACACTCTAACACAAAGTTGGAGAGCCATTAAAAATATGTCCAACTTTTTCAATATTTTCTATATAATTCAATTCAAGCAAAGACAGCTAATTTTTGCATTTATTTGATTTTCTGAAAAAGTTATATACTACATGCCTCAATCAAGGATATTGCAAATTTGTAGAATTTTTTTGTGAAAAGTCTACATTGGGACAAAAAGCGACAATAAAATGATAACAGAGATTTGAAATTTGCAGAAGATTTTTTTCCATCACTAAGCAGAATGAACATACATAGCGCTGAAGGCAAGGCTCCATAGCTCAGGGGTTAGAGCACTGGTCTTGTAAACCAGGGGTTGTGAGTTCAAATCTCACTGGGGCCTAGTGCTACTTTCTTGTTACTGCTGCTAAAATATAAATTGCAGCTCCCAATGTTGAAATAGTCTGCTCAAGAGCTTTAAGTGAGGAGAACTATTTCAATTTGGTCACACATTTGGATATTCAATTTGTACACAGAGTTATGATGTTCAGTCTAATCTGCAAATTGGTTCCAAGAGCATGTCTTAAAATTATTTTATTGTATTGACTCTGTTCATGCTGATAATCCCATCATAATTTTTCAGTATCATTACAAACTGTAGAAAGAGCTTTTCCATAATTAAACTTTAAAGATAGCAACAATGGTATATACATTGTATTGTACCGTGCAGGAATCAACTTCATCAGTTGATCCAGAAGAGTTTTGAATTGACAACTGTAGCTGCCAGAAGGCTTTTTTGGTCATGTAAGCATATATAAAGTACAAATGCAAGCATACTCAAGGTAATGACCACTATTGGTCACAAATATCTCAATATAAAGACATTCTGTCATATCATTTTGAAGGCATTCCAGACTAAGGAGCACAAGGTTTGTGAGGCATAGAAAACATGACCAACATTTCCTCAATTTTATATATACACCTATTCAACATACAACAGCAAACTGAAAGTTTCTTTAAATTGTTTAATAGGTTATTAACTGCATGTCCCAAGCAGGCATTTCAGCAGTGGTCATTTGTTAAAAGTGTATATTTGGAGAATGAGCTACAACTAATAATATCCAATAAGATTACTGAAATTTGAAGAAAACTCTTTTCCACCATAATTCAGACCCCGTATTGGTCACAGTTCTGGCTACTTATGTGGCTCCATCTCTCAGGGGTTAGAGCACTGGTCTCGTAAACCAGGGGTCATGAGGTCCAATCTCACTGGGACCCAGTGTTTCCCAATGTTAAAATAGTCTATGCATTATCTTTAAGTGAGGAGAACCATTTCAATTTGGTCACACATTTGGATATTCAATTTGTACACAGAGTTATGATGTTCAGTCTAATCTGCTGATTGGTTACAAGAGCATGTCTAAAACATATTTGTTGCATTTTATTGGGCCGATTCTGTTCATGCTGATAGTTCCAACAAGTTTTTCACTATTATTATGAAACTATGGTAAGAGCTTTCCAATAATTTTACTTTAATGATAGCAAAAAAACACACACATTAGGAGGTTTTTAATACTTCTCACCCTGTTGTACACCTGTTCTGTTTCTGCTGACAGGCATGGTATTATCATTTCAGCTCACTACAGGACACTCTAACACAAAGTTGGAGAGCCATTAAAAATATGTCCAACTTTTTCAATATTTTCTATATAATTCAATTCAAGCAAAGACAGCTAATTTTTGCATTTATTTGATTTTCTGAAAAAGTTATATACTACATGCCTCAATCAAGGATATTGCAAATTTGTAGAATTTTTTTGTGAAAAGTCTACATTGGGACAAAAAGCGACAATAAAATGATAACAGAGATTTGAAATTTGCAGAAGATTTTTTTCCATCACTAAGCAGAATGAACATACATAGTGCTGAAGGCAAGGTTCCATAGCTCAGGGGTTAGAGCACTGGTCTTGTAAACAAGGGGTCGTGAGTTCAAATCTCACTGGGGTCTAGAGCTACTTTCTTGTTACTGCTGCTAAAATATAAATTGCAGCTCCCAATGTTGAAATAGTCTGCTCAAGAGCTTTAAGTGAGGAGAACCATTTCAATTTGGTCACACATTTGGATATTCAATTTGTACACAGAGTTATGATGTTCAGTCTAATCTGCAAATTGGTTCCAAGAGCATGTCTTAAAATTATTTTATTGTACTGATTCTGTTCATGCTGATAATCCCATCATAATTTTTCAGTATCATTACAAACTGTAGAAAGAGCTTTTCCATAATTAAACTTTAAAGATAGCAACAATGGTATATACATTGTATTAATCTGTATTGTACCGTGCAGGAATCAACTTCATCAGTTGATCCAGAAGAGTTTTGAATTGACAACTGTAGCTGCCAGAAGGCTTTTTTGGTCATGTAAGCATATATAAAGTACAAATGCAAGCATACTCAAGGTAATGACCACTATTGGTCACAAATATCTCAATATAAAGACATTCTGTCATATCATTTTGAAGGCATTCCAGACTAAGGAGCACAAGGTTTGTGAGGCATAGAAAACATGACCAACATTTCCTCAATTTTATATATACACCTATTCAACATACAACAGCAAACTGAAAGTTTCTTTAAATTGTTTAACAGGTTATTAACTGCATGTCCCAAGCAGGCATTTCAGCAGTGGTCATTTGTTAAAAGTGTATATTTGGAGAATGAGCTACAACTAATAATATCCAATAAGATTACTGAAATTTGAAGAAAACTCTTTTCCACCATAATTCAGACCCCGTATTGGTCACAGTTCTGGCTACTTATGTGGCTCCATCTCTCAGGGGTTAGAGCACTGGTCTCGTAAACCAGGGGTCATGAGGTCCAATCTCACTGGGACCCAGTGTTTCCCAATGTTAAAATAGTCTATGCAATATCTTTAAGTGAGGAGAACCATTTCAATTTGGTCACACATTTGGATATTCAATTTGTACACAGAGTTATGATGTTCAGTCTAATCTGCTGATTGGTTACAAGAGCATGTCTAAAACATATGTGTTGCATTTTATTGGGCCGATTCTGTTCATGCTGATAGTTCCAACAAGTTTTTCACTATTATTATGAAACTATGGTAAGAGCTTTCCAATAATTTTACTTTAATGATAGCAAAAAAACACACACATTAGGAGTTTTTTAATACTTCTCACCCTGTTGTACACCTGTTCTGTTTCTGCTGACAGGCATGGTATTATCATTTCAGCTCACTACAGGACACTCTAACATAAAGTTGGAGAGCCATTAAAAATATGTCCAACTTTTTCAATATTTTCTATATAATTCAATTCAAGCAAAGACAGCTAATTTTTGCATTTATTTGATTTTCTGAAAAAGTTATATACTACATGCCTCAATCAAGTATATTGCAAATTTGTAGAATTTTTTTGTGAAAAGTCTACATTGGGGCAAAAAGCGACAATAAAATGATAACAGAGATTTGAAATTTGCAGAAGATTTTTTTCCATCACTAAGCAGAATGAACATACATAGTGCTGAAGGCAAGGCTCCATAGCTCAGGGGTTAGAGCACTGGTCTTGTAAACCAGGGGTCGTGAGTTCAAATCTCACTGGGGCCTAGTGCTACTATCTTGTTACTGCTGTTAAAATATAAATTGCAGCTCCCAATGTTGAAATAGTCAGCTCAAGAGCTTTAAGTGAGGAGAACCATTTCAATTTGGTCACACATTTGGATATTCAATTTGTACACAGAGTTATGATGTTCAGTCTAATCTGCAAATTGGTTCCAAGAGCATGTCTTAAAATTATTTTATTGTATTGACTCTGTTCATGCTGATAATCCCATCATAATTTTTCAGTATCATTACAAACTGTAGAAAGAGCTTTTCCATAATTAAACTTTAAAGATAGCAACAATGGTATATACATTGTATTGTACCGTGCAGGAATCAACTTCATCAGTTGATCCAGAAGAGTTTTGAATTGACAACTGTAGCTGCCAGAAGGCTTTTTTGGTCATGTAAGCATATATAAAGTACAAATGCAAGCATACTCAAGGTAATGACAACTATTGGTCACAAATATCTCCATATAAAGACATTCTGTCATATCATTTTGAAGGCATTCCAGACTAAGGAGCACAAGGTTTGTGAGGCATAGAAAACATGACCAACATTTCCTCAATTTTATATATACACCTATTCAACATACAACAGCAAACTGAAAGTTTCTTTAAATTGTTTAATAGGTTATTAACTGCATATCCCAAGCAGGCATTTCAGCAGTGGTCATTTGTTAAAAGTGTATATTTGGAGAATGAGATACAACTAATAATATCCAATAAGATTACTGAAATTTGAAGAAAACTCTTTTCCACCATAATTCAGACCCCGTATTGGTCACAGTTCTGGCTACTTATGTGGCTCCATCTCTCAGGGGTTAGAGCACTGGTCTCGTAAACAAGGGGTCATGAGGTCCAATCTCACTGGGACCCAGTGTTTCCCAATGTTAAAATAGTCTATGCAATATCTTTAAGTGAGGAGAACCATTTCAATTTGGTCACACATTTGGATATTCAATTTGTACACAGAGTTATGATGTTCAGTCTAATCTGCTGATTGGTTACAAGAGCATGTCTAAAACATATTTGTTGCATTTTAATGGGCCGATTCTGTTCATGCTGATAGTTCCAACAAGTTTTTCACTATTATTATGAAACTATGGTAAGAGCTTTCCAATAATTTTACTTTAATGATAGCAAAAAACACACACATTAGGAGGTTTTTAATACTTCTCACCCTGCTGTACTCCTGTTCTGTTTCTGCTGACAGGCATGGTATTATCATTTCAGCTCACTACAGGACACTCTAACACAAAGTTGGAGAGCCATTAAAAATATGTCCAACTTTTTCAATATTTTCTATATAATTCAATTCAAGCAAAGACAGCTAATTTTTGCATTTATTTGATTTTCTGAAAAAGTTATATACTACATGCCTCAATCAAGGATATTGCAAATTTGTAGAATTTTTTTGTGAAAAGTCTACATTGGGACAAAAAGCGACAATAAAATGATAACAGAGATTTGAAATCTGCAGAAGATTTTTTTCCATCACTAAGCAGAATGAACATACATAGTGCTGAAGGCAAGGCTCCATAGCTCAGGGGTTAGAGCACTGGTCTTGTAAACCAGGGGTTGTGAGTTCAAATCTCACTGGGGCCTAGTGCTACTTTCTTGTTACTGCTGCTAAAATATAAATTGCAGCTCCCAATGTTGAAATAGTCTGCTCAAGAGCTTTAAGTGAGGAGAACCATTTCAATTTGGTCACACATTTGGATATTCAATTTGTACACAGAGTTATGATGTTCAGTCTAATCTGCAAATTGGTTCCAAGAGCATGTCTTAAAATTATTTTATTTTACTGATTCTGTTCATGCTGATAATCCCATCATAATTTTTCAGTATCATTACAAACTGTTTCTAAGAGCTTTTCCATAATTAAACTTTAAAGATAGCAACAATGGTATATACAATGTATTAATCTGTATTGTACCGTGCAGGAATCAACTTCATCAGTTGATCCAGAAGAGTTTTGAATTGACAACTGTAGCTGCCAGAAGGCTTTTTTGGTCATGTAAGCATATATAAAGTACAAATGCAAGCATACTCAAGGTAATGACCACTATTGGTCACAAATATCTCAATATAAAGACATTCTGTCATATCATTTTGAAGGCATTCCAGACTAAGGAGCACAAGGTTTGTGAGGCATAGAAAACATGACCAACATTTCCTCAATTTTATATATACACCTATTCAACATACAACAGCAAACTGAAAGTTTCTTTAAATTGTTTAATAGGTTATTAACTGCATGTCCCAAGCAGGCATTTCAGCAGTGGTCATTTGTTAAAAGTGTATATTTGGAGAATGAGCTACAACTAATAATATCCAATAAGATTACTGAAATTTGAAGAAAACTCTTTTCCACCATAATTCAGACCCCGTATTGGTCACAGTTCTGGCTACTTATGTGGCTCCATCTCTCAGGGGTTAGAGCACTGGTCTCGTAAACCAGGGGTTATGAGGTCCAATCTCACTGGGACCCAGTGTTTCCCAATGTTAAAATAGTCTATGCAATATCTTTAAGTGAGGAGAACCATTTCAATTTGGTCACACATTTGGATATTCAATTTGTACACAGAGTTATGATGTTCAGTCTAATCTGCTGATTGGTTACAAGAGCATGTCTAAAACATATGTGTTGCATTTTATTGGGCCGATTCTGTTCATGCTGATAGTTCCAACAAGTTTTTCACTATTATTATGAAACTATGGTAAGAGCTTTCCAATAATTTTACTTTAATGATAGCAAAAAAACACACACATTAGGAGTTTTTTAATACTTCTCACCCTGTTGTACACCTGTTCTGTTTCTGCTGACAGGCATGGTATTATCATTTCAGCTCACTACAGGACACTCTAACATAAAGTTGGAGAGCCATTAAAAATATGTCCAACTTTTTCAATATTTTCTATATAATTCAATTCAAGCAAAGACAGCTAATTTTTGCATTTATTTGATTTTCTGAAAAAGTTATATACTACATGCCTCAATCAAGTATATTGCAAATTTGTAGAATTTTTTTGTGAAAAGTCTACATTGGGACAAAAAGCGACAATAAAATGATAACAGAGATTTGAAATTTGCAGAAGATTTTTTTCCATCACTAAGCAGAATGAACATACATAGTGCTAAAGGCAAGGCTCCATAGCTCAGGGGTTAGAGCACTGGTCTTGTAAACCAGGGGTTGTGAGTTCAAATCTCACTGGGGCCTAGTGCTACTTTCTTGTTACTGCTGTTAAAATATAAATTGCAGCTCCCAATGTTGAAATAGTCAGCTCAAGAGCTTTAAGTGAGGAGAACCATTTCAATTTGGTCACACATTTGGATATTCAATTTGTACACAGAGTTATGATGTTCACTCTAATCTGCTAATTGGTTCCAAGAGCATGTCTTAAAATTATTTTATTGTATTGACTCTGTTCATGCTGATAATCCCATCATAATTTTTCAGTATCATTACAAACTGTAGAAAGAGCTTTTCCATAATTAAACTTTAAAGATAGCAACAATGGTATATACATTGTATTGTACAGTGCAGGTATCAACTTCATCAGTTGATCCAGAAGAGTTTTGAATTGACAACTGTAGCTGCCAGAAGGCTTTTTTGTTCATGTAAGCATATATAAAGTACAAATGCAAGCATACTCAAGGTAATGACCACTATTGGTCACAAATATCTCCATATAAAGACATTCTGTCATATCATTTTGAAGGCATTCCAGACTAAGGAGCACAAGGTTTGTGAGGCATAGAAAACATGACCAACATTTCCTCAATTTTATATATACACCTATTCAACATACAACAGCAAACTGAAAGTTTCTTTAAATTGTTTAATAGGTTATTAACTGCATGTCCCAAGCAGGCATTTCAGCAGTGGTCATTTGTTAAAAGTGTATATTTGGAGAATGAGATACAACTAATAATATCCAATAAGATTACTGAAATTTGAAGAAAACTCTTTTCCACCATAATTCAGACCCCGTATTGGTCACAGTTCTGGCTACTTATGTGGCTCCATCTCTCAGGGGTTAGAGCACTGGTCTCGTAAACCAGGGGTCATGAGGTCCAATCTCACTGGGACCCAGTGTTTCCCAATGTTAAAATAGTCTATGCAATATCTTTAAGTGAGGAGAACCATTTCAATTTGGTCACACATTTGGATATTCAATTTGTACACAGAGTTATGATGTTCAGTCTAATCTGCTGATTGGTTACAAGAGCATGTCTAAAACATATGTGTTGCATCTTATTGGGCCGATTCTGTTCATGCTGATAGTTCCAACAAGTTTTTCACTATTATTATGAAACTATGGTAAGAGCTTTCCAATAATTTTACTTTAATGATAGCAAAAAAACACACACATTAGGAGTTTTTTAATACTTCTCACCCTGTTGTACACCTGTTCTGTTTCTGCTGACAGGCATGGTATTATCATTTCAGCTCACTACAGGACACTCTAACATAAAGTTGGAGAGCCATTAAAAATATGTCCAACTTTTTCAATATTTTCTATATAATTCAATTCAAGCAAAGACAGCTAATTTTTGCATTTATTTGATTTTCTGAAAAAGTTATATACTACATGCCTTAATCAAGTATATTGCAAATTTGTAGAATTTTTTTGTGAAAAGTCTACATTGGGACAAAAAGCGACAATAAAATGATAACAGAGATTTGAAATTTGCAGAAGATTTTTTTCCATCACTAAGCAGAATGAACATACATAGTGCTAAATGCAAGGCTCCATAGCTCAGGGGTTAGAGCACTGGTCTTGTAAACCAGGGGTTGTGAGTTCAAATCTCACTGGGGCCTAGTGCTACTTTCTTGTTACTGCTGTTAAAATATAAATTGCAGCTCCCAATGTTGAAATAGTCAGCTCAAGAGCTTTAAGTGAGGAGAACCATTTCAATTTGGTCACACATTTGGATATTCAATTTGTACACAGAGTTATGATGTTCAGTCTAATCTGCAAATTGGTTCCAAGAGCATGTCTTAAAATTATTTTATTGTATTGACTCTGTTCATGCTGATAATCCCATCATAATTTTTCAGTATCATTACAAACTGTAGAAAGAGCTTTTCCTTAATTAAACTTTAAAGATAGCAACAATGGTATATACATTGTATTGTACCGTGCAGGAATCAACTTCATCAGTTGATCCAGAAGAGTTTTGAATTGACAACTGTAGCTGCCAGAAGGCTTTTTTGGTCATGTAAGCATATATAAAGTACAAATGCAAGCATACTCAAGGTAATGACCACTATTGGTCACAAATATCTCCATATAAAGACATTCTGTCATATCATTTTGAAGGCATTCCAGACTAAGGAGCACAAGGTTTGTGAGGCATAGAAAACATGACCAACATTTCCTCAATTTTATATATACACCTATTCAACATACAACAGCAAACTGAAAGTTTCTTTAAATTGTTTAATATGTTATTAACTGCATATCCCAAGCAGGCATTTCAGCAGTGGTCATTTGTTAAAAGTGTATATTTGGAGAATGAGATACAACTAATAATATCCAATAAGATTACTGAAATTTGAAGAAAACTCTTTTCCACCATAATTCAGACCCCGTATTGGTCACAGTTCTGGCTACTTATGTGGCTCCATCTCTCAGGGGTTAGAGCACTGGTCTCGTAAACCAGGGGTCATGAGGTCCAATCTCACTGGGACCCAGTGTTTCCCAATGTTAAAATAGTCTATGCAATATCTTTAAGTGAGGAGAACCATTTCAATTTGGTCACACATTTGGATATTCAATTTGTACACAGAGTTATGATGTTCAGTCTAATCTGCTGATTGGTTACAAGAGCATGTCTAAAACATATTTGTTGCATTTTATTGGGCCGATTCTGTTCATGCTGATAGTTCCAACAAGTTTTTCACTATTATTATGAAACTATGGTAAGAGCTTTCCAATAATTTTACTTTAATGATAGCAAAAAACACACACATTAGGAGGTTTTTAATACTTCTCACCCTGCTGTACACCTGTTCTGTTTCTGCTGACATGCATGGTATTATCATTTCAGCTCACTACAGGACACTCTAACACAAAGTTGGAGAGCCATTAAAAATATGTCCAACTTTTTCAATATTTTCTATATAATTCAATTCAAGCAAAGACAGCTAATTTTTGCATTTATTTGATTTTCTGAAAAAGTTATATACTACATGCCTCAATCAAGGATATTGCAAATTTGTAGAATTTTTTTGTGAAAAGTCTACATTGGGACAAAAAGTGACAATAAAATGATAACAGAGATTTGAAATTTGCAGAAGCTTTTTTTCCATCACTAAGCAGAATGAACATACATAGTGCCGAAGGCAAGGCTCCATATCTCAGGGGTTAGAGCACTGGTCTTGTAAACCAAGGGTCGTGAGTTCAAATCTGACTGGGGCCTAGTGCTACTTTCTTGTTACTGCTGCTAAAATATAAATTGCAGCTCCCAATGTTGAAATAGTCTGCTCAAGAGCTTTAAGTGAGGAGAACCATTTCAATTTGGTCACACATTTGGATATTCAATTTGTACACAGAGTTATGATGTTCAGTCTAATCTGCAAATTGGTTCCAAGAGCTTGTCTTAAAATTATTTTATTGTACTGATTCTGTTCATGCTGATAATCCCATCATAATTTTTCAGTATCATTACAAACTGTAGAAAGAGCTTTTCCATAATTAAACTTTAAAGATAGCAACAATGGTATATACATTGTATTAATCTGTATTGTACCGTGCAGGAATCAACTTCATCAGTTGATCCAGAAGAGTTTTGAATTGACAACTGTAGCTGCCAGAAGGCTTTTTTGGTCATGTAAGCATATATAAAGTACAAATGCAAGCATACTCAAGGTAATGACCACTATTGGTCACAAATATCTCAATATAAAGACATTCTGTCATATCATTTTGAAGGCATTCCAGACTAAGGAGCACAAGCTTTGTGAGGCATGGAAAACATGACCAACATTTCCTCAATTTTATATATACACCTATTCAACATACAACAGCAAACTGAAAGTTTCTTTAAATTGTTTAATAGTTTATTAACTGCATGTCCCAAGCAGGCATTTCAGCAGTGGTCATTTGTTAAAAGTGTATATTTAGAGAATGAGCTACAACTAATAATATCCAATAAGATTACTGAAATTTGAAGAAAACTCTTTTCCACCATAATTCAGACCCCGTATTGGTCACAGTTCTGGCTACTTATGTGGCTCCATCTCTCAGGGGTTAGAGCACTGGTCTCGTAAACCAGGGGTCATGAGGTCCAATCTCACTGGGACCCAGTGTTTCCCAATGTTAAAATAGTCTATGCAATATCTTTAAGTGAGGAGAACCATTTCAATTTAATCACACATTTGGATATTCAATTTGTACACAGAGTTATGATGTTCAGTCTAATCTGCTGATTGGTTACAAGAGCATGTCTAAAACATATTTGTTGCATTTTATTGGGCCGATTCTGTTCATGCTGATAGTTCCAACAAGTTTTTCACTATTATTATGAAACTATGGTAAGAGCTTTCCAATAATTTAACTTTAATGATAGCACAAAAACACACACATTAGGAGGTTTTTAATACTTCTCACCCTGCTGTACACCTGTTCTGTTTCTGCTGACAGGCATGGTATTATCATTTCAGCTCACTACAGGACACTCTAACACAAAGTTGGAGAGCCATTAAAAATATGTCCAACTTTTTCAATATTTTCTATATAATTCAATTCAAGCAAAGACAGCTAATTTTTGCATTTATTTGATTTTCTGAAAAAGTTATATACTACATGCCTCAATCAAGGATATTGCAAATTTGTAGAATTTTTTTGTGAAAAGTCTACATTGGGACAAAAAGCGACAATAAAATGATAACAGAGATTTGAAATTTGCAGAAGATTTTTTTCCATCACTAAGCAGAATGAACCTACATAGTGCTGAAGGCAAGGCTCCATAGCTCAGGGGTTAGAGCACTGGTCTTGTAAACCAGGGGTTGTGAGTTCAAATCTCACTGGGGCCTAGTGCTACTTTCTTGTTACTGCTGCTAAAATATAAATTGCAGCTCCCAATGTTGAAATAGTCTGCTCAAGAGCTTTAAGTGAGGAGAACCATTTCAATTTGGTCACACATTTGGATATTCAATTTGTACACAGAGTAATGATGTTCAGTCTAATCTGCAAATTGGTTCCAAGAGCATGTCTTAAAATTATTTTATTGTACTGATTCTGTTCATGCTGATAATCCCATCATAATTTTTCAGTATCATTACAAACTGTAGAAAGAGCTTTTCCATAATTAAACTTTAAAGATAGCAACAATGGTATATACATTGTATTAATCTGTATTGTACCGTGCAGGAATCAACTTCATCAGTTGATTCTGAAGAGTTTTGAATTGACAACTGTAGCTGCCAGAAGGCTTTTTTGGTCATGTAAGCATATATAAAGTACAAATGCAAGCATACTCAAGGTAATGACCACTATTGGTCACAAATATCTCAATATAAAGACATTCTGTCATATCATTTTGAAGGCATTCCAGACTAAGGAGCACAAGGTTTGTGAGGCATAAAAAACATGACCAACAATTCCTCAATTTTATATATACACCTATTCAACATACAACAGCAAACTAAAAGTTTCTTTAAATTGTTTAATAGGTTATTAACTGCATGTCCCAAGCAGGCATTTCAGCAGTGGTCATTTGTTAAAAGTGTATATTTGGAGAATGAGATACAACTAATAATATCCAATAAGATTACTGAAATTTGAAGAAAACTCTTTTCCACCATAATTCAGACCCCGTATTGGTCACAGTTCTGGCTACTTATGTGGCTCCATCTCTCAGGGGTTAGAGCACTGGTCTCGTAAACCAGGGGTCATGAGGTCCAATCTCACTGGGACCCAGTGTTTCCCAATGTTAAAATAGTCTATGCAATATCTTTAAGTGAGGAGAACCATTTCAATTTGGTCACACATTTGGATATTCAATTTGTACACAGAGTTATGATGTTCAGTCTAATATGCTGATTGGTTACAAGAGCATGTCTAAAACATATTTGTTGCATTTTATTGGGCCGATTCTGTTCATGCTGATAGTTCCAACAAGTTTTTCACTATTATTATGAAACTATGGTAAGAGCTTTCCAATAATTTTACTTTAATGATAGCACAAAAACACACACATTAGGAGGTTTTTAATACTTCTCACCCTGTTGTACACCTGTTCTGTTTCTGCTGACAGGCATGGTATTATCATTTCAGCTCACTACAGGACACTCTAACACAAAGTTGGAGAGCCATTCAAAATATGTCCAACTTTTTCAAAATTTTCTATATAATTCAATTCAAGAAAAGACAGCTAATTTTTGCATTTATTTGATTTTCTGAAAAAGTTATATACTACATGCCTCAATCAAGGATATTGCAAATTTGTAGAATTTTTTTGTGAAAAGTCTACATTGGGACAAAAAGCGACAATAAAATGATAACAGATATTTGAAATTTGCAGAAGATTTTTTTCCATCACTAAGCAGAATGAACATACATAGTGCTGAAGGCAAGGCTCCATAGCTCAGGGGTTAGAGCGCTGGTCTTGTAAACCAGGGGTCGTGAGTTCAAATCTCACTGGGGCCTAGTGCTACTTTCTTGTTACTGCTGCTAAAATATAAATTGTAGCTCCCAATGTTGAAATAGTCTGCTCAAGAGCTTTAAGTGAGGAGAACCATTTCAATTTGGTCACACATTTGGATATTCAATTTGTACACAGAGTTATGATGTTCAGTCTAATCTGCAAATTGGTTCCAAGAGCATGTCTTAAAATTATTTTATTGTATTGACTTTGTTCATGCTGATAATCCCATCATAATTTTTCAGTATCATTACAAACTGTAGAAAGAGCTTTTCCATAATTAAACTTTAAAGATAGCAACAATGGTATATACATTGTATTGTACCGTGCATGAATCAACTTCATCAGTTGATCCAGAAGAGTTTTGAATTGACAACTGTAGCTGCCAGAAGGCTTTTTTGGTCATGTAAGCATATATAAAGTACAAATGCAAGCATACTCAAGGTAATGACCACTATTGGTCACAAATATCTCAATATAAAGACATTCTGTCATATCATTTTGAAGGCATTCCAGACTAAGGAGCACAAGGTTTGTGAGGCATGGAAAACATGACCAACATTTCCTCAATTTTATATATACACCTATTCAACATACAACAGCAAACTGAAAGTTTCTTTAAATTGTTTAATAGGTTATTAACTGCATGTCCCAAGCAGGCATTTCAGCAGTGGTCATTTGTTAAAAGTGTATATTTGGAGAATGAGATACAACTAATAATATCCAATAAGATTACTGAAATTTGAAGAAAACTCTTTTCCACCATAATTCAGACCCCGTATTGGTCACAGTTCTGGCTACTTATGTGGCTCCATCTCTCAGGGGTTAGAGCACTGGTCTCGTAAACCAGGGGTCATGAGGTCCAATCTCACTGGGACCCAGTGTTTCCCAATGTTAAAATAGTCTATGCAATATCTTTAAGTGAGGAGAACCATTTCAATTTGGTCACACATTTGGATATTCAATTTGTACACAGAGTTATGATGTTCAGTCTAATCTGCTGATTGGTTACAAGAGCATGTCTAAAACATATTTGTTGCATTTTATTGGGCCGATTCTGTTCATGCTGATAGTTCCAACAAGTTTTTCACTATTATTATGAAACTATGGTAAGAGCTTTCCAATAATTTAACTTTAATGATAGCACAAAAACACACACACATTAGGAGGTTTTTAATACTTCTCACCCTGTTGTACACCTGTTCTGTTTCTGCTGACAGGCATGGTATTACCATTTCAGCTCACTACAGGACACTCTAACACAAAGTTGGAGAGCCATTAAAAATATGTCCAACTTTTTCAATATTTTCTATATAATTCAATTCAAGCAAAGACAGCTAATTTTTGCATTTATTTGATTTTCTGAAAAAGTTATATACTACATGCCTCAATCAAGGATATTGCAAATTTGTAGAATTTTTTTGTGAAAAGTCTACATTGGGACAAAAAGCGACAATAAAATGATAACAGAGATTTGAAATTTGCAGAAGATTTTTTTCCATCACTAAGCAGAATGAACCTACATAGTGCTGAAGGCAAGGCTCCATAGCTCTGGGGTTAGAGCGCTGGTCTTGTAAACCAGGGGTCGTGAGTTCAAATCTCACTGGGGCCTAGTGCTACTTTCTTGTTACTGCTGCTAAAATATAAATTGTAGCTCCCAATGTTGAAATAGTCTGCTCAAGAGCTTTAAGTGAGGAGAACCATTTCAATTTGGTCACACATTTGGATATTCAATTTGTACACAGAGTTATGATGTTCAGTCTAATCTGCAAATTGGTTCCAAGAGCATGTCTTAAAATTATTTTATTGTATTGACTTTGTTCATGCTGATAATCCCATCATAATTTTTCAGTATCATTACAAACTGTAGAAAGAGCTTTTCCATAATTAAACTTTAAAGATAGCAACAATGGTATATACATTGTATTGAACCGTGCATGAATCAACTTCATCAGTTGATCCAGAAGAGTTTTGAATTGACAACTGTAACTGCCAGAAGGCTTTTTTGGTCATGTAAGCATATATAAAGTACAAATGCAAGCATACTCAAGGTAATGACCACTATTGGTCACAAATATCTCAATATAAAGACATTCTGTCATATCATTTTGAAGGCATTCCAGACTAAGGAGCACAAGGTTTGTGAGGCATGGAAAACATGACCAACATTTCCTCAATTTTATATATACACCTATTCAACATACAGCAGCAAACTGAAAGTTTCTTTAAATTGTTTAATAGGTTATTAACTGCATGTCCCAAGCAGGCATTTCAGCAGTGGTCATTTGTTAAAAGTGTATATTTGGAGAATGAGCTACAACTAATAATATCCAATAAGATTACTGAAATTTGAAGAAAACTCTTTTCCACCATAATTCAGACCCCGTATTGGTCACAGTTCTGGCTACTTATGTGGCTCCATCTCTCAGGGTTTAGAGCACTGGTCTCGTAAACCAGGGGTCATGATGTCCAATCTCACTGGGACCCAGTGTTTCCCAATGTTAAAATAGTCTATGCAATATCTTTAAGTGAGGAGAACCATTTCAATTTGGTCACACATTTGGATATTCAATTTGTACACAGAGTTATGATGTTCAGTCTAATCTGCTGATTGTTTACAAGAGCATGTCTAAAATATATTTGTTGCATTTTATTGGGCCGATTCTGTTCATGCTGATAGTTCCAACAAGTTTTTCACTATTATTATGAAACTATGGTAAGAGCTTTCCAATAATTTTACTTTAATGATAGCAAAAAAACACACACATTAGGAGTTTTTTAATACTTCTCACCCTGTTGTACACCTGTTCTGTTTCTACTGACAGGCATGGTATTATCATTTCTGCTCACTACAGGACACTCTAACACAAAGTTGGAGAGCCATTAAAAATATGTCCAACTTTTTCAATATTTTCTATATAATTCAATTCAAGCAAAGACAGCTAATTTTTGCATTTATTTGATTTTCTGAAAAAGTTATATACTACATGCCTCAATCAAGTATATTGCAAATTTGTAGAATTTTTTTGTGAAAAGTCTACATTGGGACAAAAAGCGACAATAAAATGATAACAGAGATTTGAAATTTGCAGAAGATTTTTTTCCATCACTAAGCAGAATGAACATACATAGTGCTGAAGGCAAGGCTCCATAGCTCAAGGGTTAGAGCACTGGTCTTGTAAACCAGGGGTCATGAGTTCAAATCTCACTGGGGCCTAGTGCTACTTTCTTGTTACTGCTGCTAAAATATAAATTGCAGCTCCCAATGTTGAAATAGTCTGCTCAAGAGCTTTAAGTGAGGAGAACCATTTCAATTTGGTCACACATTTGGATATTCAATTTGTACACAGAGTTATGATGTTCAGTCTAATCTGCAAATTGGTTCCAAGAGCAAGTCTTAAAATTATTTTATTGTATTGACTCTGTTCATGCTGATAATCCCATCATAATTTTTCAGTATTATTACAAACTGTAGAAAGAGCTTTTCCATAATTAAACTTTAAAGATAGCAACAATGATATATACATTGTATTAATCTGTATTGTACCGTGCAGGAATCAACTTCATCAGTTGATCCAGAAGAGTTTTGAATTGACAACTGTAGCTGCCAGAAGGCTTTTTTGGTCATGTAAGCATATATAAAGTACAAATGCAAGCATACTCAAGGTAATGACCACTATTGGTCACAAATATCTCAATATAAAGACATTCTGTCATATCATTTTGAAGGCATTCCAGACTAAGGAGCACAAGGTTTGTGAGGCATGGAAAACATGACCAACATTTCCTCAATTTTATATATACACCTATTCAACATACAGCAGCAAACTGAAAGTTTCTTTAAATTGTTTAATAGGTTATTAACTGCATGTCCCAAGCAGGCATTTCAGCAGTGGTCATTTGTTAAAAGTGTATATTTGGAGAATGAGCTACAACTAATAATATCCAATAAGATTACTGAAATTTGAAGAAAACTCTTTTCCACCATAATTCAGACCCCGTATTGGTCACAGTTCTGGCTACTTATGTGGCTCCATAGCTCAGGGGTTAGAGCACTGGTCTCGTAAACCAGGGGTCATGAGGTCCAATCTCACTGGGACCTAGTGTTTCCCAATGTTAAAATAGTCTATGCAATATCTTTAAGTGAGGAGAACCATTTCAATTTGGTCACATATTTGGATGGTTAATTTGGACAAAGACATATGATGTTCAGTCTAATCTGCTGATTGGTTACAAGAGCATGTCTAAAATATATTTGTTGCATTTTATTGGGCCGATTCTGTTCATGCTGATAGTTCCAACAAGTTTTTCACTATTATTATGAAACTATGGTAAGAGCTTTCCAATAATTTAACTTTAATGATAGCAAAAAAACACACACATTAGGAGGTTTTTAATACTTCTCACCCTGTTGTACACCTGTTCTGTTTCTGCTGACAGGCATGGTATTATCATTTCAGCTCACTACAGGACACTCTAACACAAAGTTGGAGAGCCATTAAAAATATGTCCAACTTTTTCAATATTTTCTATATAATTCAATTCAAGCACAGACAGCTAATTTTTGCATTTATTTGTTTTTCTGAAAAAGTTAATATACTACATGCCTCAATCAAGGATATTGCAAATTTTTAGAATTTTTTTTGTGAAAAGTCTACATTGGGACAAAAAGCGACAATAAAATGATAACAGAGATTTGAAATTTGCAGAAGATTTTTTTCCATCACTAAGCAGAATGAACATACATAGTGCTGAAGGCAAGGCTCCATAGCTCAGGGGTTAGAGCACTGGTCTTGTAAACCAGCGGTCGTGAGCTCAAATCTCACTGGGGCCTAGTGCTACTTTCTTGTTACTGCTGCTAAAATATAAATTGCAGCTCCCAATGTTGAAATAGTCTGCTCAAGAGCTTTAAGTGAGGAGAACCATTTCAATTTGGTCACACATTTGGATATTCAATTTGTACACAGAGTTATGATGTTCAGTCTAATCTGCAAATTGGTTCCAAGAGCATGTCTTAAAATTATTTTATTGTACTGATTCTGTTCATGCTGATAATCCCATCATAATTTTTCAGTATCATTACAAACTGTAGATAGAGCTTTTCCATAATTAAACTTTAAAGATAACAACAATGGTATATACATTGTATTAATCTGTATTGTACCGTGCAGGAATCAACTTCATCAGTTGATCCAGAAGAGTTTTGAATTGACAACTGTAGCTGCCAGAAGGCTTTTTTGGTCATGTAAGCATATATAAAGTACAAATGCAAGCATACTCAAGGTAATGACCACTATTGGTCACAAATATCTCAATATAAAGACATTCTGTCATATCATTTTGAAGGCATTCCAGACTAAGGTTTGTGAGACATGGAAAACATGACCAACATTTCCTCAATTTTATATATACACCTATTCAACATACAACAGCAAACTGAAAGTTTCTTTAAATTGTTTAATAGGTTATTAACTGCATGTCCCAAGCAGGCATTTCAGCAGTGGTCATTTGTTAAAAGTGTATATTTGGAGAATGAGATACAACTAATAATATCCAATAAGATTACTGAAATTTGAAGAAAACTCTTTTCCACCATAATTCAGACCCCGTATTGGTCACAGTTCTGGCTACTTATGTGGCTCCATCTCTCAGGGGTTAGAGCACTGGTCTCGTAAACCAGGGGTCATGAGGTCCAATCTCACTGGGACCCAGTGTTTCCCAATGTTAAAATAGTCTATGCAATATCTTTAAGTGAGGAGAACCATTTCAATTTGGTCACACATTTGGATATTCAATTTGTACACAGAGTTATGATGTTCAGTCTAATCTGCTGATTGGTTACAAGAGCATGTCTAAAACATATTTGTTGCATTTTATTGGGCCGATTCTGTTCATGCTGATAGTTCCAACAAGTTTTTCACTATTATTATGAAACTATGGTAAGAGCTTTCCAATAATTTTACTTTAATGATAGCAAAAAAACACACACATTAGGAGGTTTTTAATACTTCTCACCCTGTTGTACACCTGTTCTGTTTCTGCTGACAGGCATGGTATTATTATTTCAGCTCACTACAGGACACTCTAACACAAAGTTGGAGAGCCATTAAAAATATGTCCAACTTTTTCAATATTTTCTATATAATTCAATTAAAGCAAAGACAGCTAATTTTTGCATTTATTTGATTTTCTGTAAAAGTTATATACTACATGCCTCAATCAAGGATATTGCAAATTTGTAGAATTTTTTTGTGAAAAGTCTACATTGGGACAAAAAGCGACAATAAAATGATAACAGAGATTTGAAATTTGCAAAAGATTTTTTTCCATCACTAAGCAGAATGAACATACATAGTGCTGAAGGCAAGGCTCCATAGCTCAGGGGTTAGAGCACTGGTCTTGTAAACCAGGGGTTGTGAGTTCAAATCTCACTGGGGCCTAGTGCTACTTTCTTGTTACTGCTGCTAAAATATAAATTGCAGCTCCCAATGTTGAAATAGTCTGCTCAAGAGCTTTAAGTGAGGAGAACCATTTCAATTTGGTCACACATTTGGATATTCAATTTGTACACAGAGTTATGATGTTCAGTCTAATCTGCAAATTGGTTCCAAGAGCATGTCTTAAAATTATTTTATTGTACTGATTCTGTTCATGCTGATAATCCCATCATAATTTTTCAGTATCATTACAAACTGTAGAAAGAGCTTTTCCATAATTAAACTTTAAAGATAGCAACAATGGTATATACATTGTATTAATCTGTATTGTACCGTGCAGGAATCAACTTCATCAGTTGATCCAGAAGAGTTTTGAATTGACAACTGTAGCTGCCAGAAGGCTTTTTTGGTCATGTAAGCATATATAAAGTACAAATGCAAGCATACTCAAGGTAATGACCACTATTGGTCACAAATATCTCAATATAAAGACATTCTGTCATATCATTTTGAAGGCATTCCAGTCTAAGGAGCACAAGGTTTGTGAGGCATAGAAAACATGACCAACATTTCCTCAATTTTATATATACACCTATTCAACATACAACAGCAAACTGAAAGTTTCTTTAAATTGTTTAATAGGTTATTAACTGCATGTCCCAAGCAGGCATTTCAGCAGTGGTCATTTGTTAAAAGTGTATATTTGGAGAATGAGATACAACTAATAATATCCAATAAGATTACTGAAATTTGAAGAAAACTCTTTTCCACCATAATTCAGACCCCGTATTGGTCACAGTTCTGGCTACTTATGTGGCTCCATCTCTCAGGGGTTAGAGCACTGGTCTCGTAAACCAGGGGTCATGAGGTCCAATCTCACTGGGACCCAGTGTTTCCCAATGTTAAAATAGTCTATGCAATATCTTTAAGTGAGGAGAACCATTTCAATTTGGTCACACATTTGGATATTCAATTTGTACACAGAGTTATGATGTTCAGTCTAATCTGCTGATTGGTTACAAGAGCATGTCTAAAACATAGTTGTTGCATTTTATTGGGCCGATTCTGTTCATGCTGATAGTTCCAACAAGTTTTTCACTATTATTATGAAACTATGGTAAGAGCTTTCCAATAATTTTACTTTAATGATAGCAAAAAAACACACACATTAGGAGGTTTTTAATACTTCTCACCCTGTTGTACACCTGTTCTGTTTCTGCTGACAGGCATGGTATTATCATTTCAGCTCACTACAGGACACTCTAACACAAAGTTGGAGAGCCATTAAAAATATGTCCAACTTTTTCAATATTTTCTATATAATTCAATTCAAGCAAAGACAGCTAATTTTTGCATTTATTTGATTTTCTGAAAAAGTTATATACTACATGCCTCAATCAAGGATATTGCAAATTTGTAGAATTTTTTTGTGAAAAGTCTACATTGGGACAAAAAGCGACAATAAAATGATAACAGAACATACATAGTGCTGAAGGCAAGGCTCCATAGCTCAGGGGTTGGAGCACTGGTTTTGTAAACCAGGGGTCGTGAGTTCAAATCTCACTGGGGCCTAGTGCTACTTTCTTGTTACTGCTGCTAAAATATAAATTGCAGCTCCCAATGTTGAAATAGTCTGCTCAAGAGCTTTAAGTGAGGAGAACCATTTCAATTTGGTCACACATTTGGATATTCAATTTGTACACAGAGTTATGATGTTCAGTCTAATCTGCAAATTGGTACCAAGAGCATGTCTTAAAATTATTTTATTGTACTGATTCTGTTCATGCTGATAATCCCATCATAATTTTTCAGTATCATTACAAACTGTAGAAAGAGCTTTTCCATAATTAAACATTAAAGATAGCAACAATGGTATATACATTGTATTAATCTGTATTGTACCGTGCAGGAATCAACTTCATCAGTTGATTCTAAAGAGTTTTGAATTGACAACTGTAGCTGCCAGAAGGCTTTTTTGGTCATGTAAGCATATAAAAAGTACAAATGCAAGCATACTCAAGGTAATGACCACTATTGGTCACAAATATCTCAATATAAAGACATTCTGTCATATCATTTTGAAGGCATTCCAGACTAAGGAGCACAAGGTTTGTGAGGCATAGAAAACATGACCAACATTTCCTCAATTTTATATATACACCTATTCAACATACAACAGCAAACTGAAAGTTTCTTTAAATTGTTTAATAGGTTATTAACTGCATGTCCCAAGCAGGCATTTCAGCAGTGGTCATCTGTTAAAAGTGTATATTTGGAGAATGAGCTACAACTAATAATATCCAATAAGATTACTGAAATTTGAAGAAAACTCTTTTCCACCATAATTCAGACCCCGTATTGGTCACAGTTCTGGCTACTTATGTGGCTCCATCTCTCAGGGGTTAGAGCACTGGTCTCGTAAACCAGGGGTCATGAGGTCCAATCTCACTGGGACCTAGTGTTTCCCAATGTTAAAATAGTCTATGCAATATCTTTAAGTGAGGAGAACCATTTCAATTTGGTCACACATTTGGATATTCAATTTGTACACAGAGTTATGATGTTCAGTCTAATCTGCTATTTGGTTACAAGAGCATGTCTAAAATATATTTGTTGCATTTTATTGGGCCGATTCTGTTCATGCTGATAGTTCCAACAAGTTTTTCACTATTATTATGAAACTATGGTAAGAGCTTTCCAATAATTTTACTTTAATGATAGCAAAAAAACACACACATAAGGAGGTTTTTAATACTTCTCACCCTGTTGTACACCTGTTCTGTTTCTGCTGACAGGCATGGTATTATCATTTCAGCTCACTACAGGACACTCTAACACAAAGTTGGAGAGCCATTAAAAATATGTCCAACTTTTTCAATATTTTCTATATAATTCAATTCAAGCAAAGACAGCTAATTTTTGCATTTATTTGATTTTCTTAAAAAGTTATATACTACATGCCTCAATCAAGGATATTGCAAATTTGTAGAATTTTTTTGTGAAAAGTCTACATTGGGACAAAAAGCGACAATAAAATGATAACAGAGATTTGAAATTTGCAGAAGATTTTTTTCCATCACTAAGCAGAATGAACATACATAGTGCTGAAGGCAAGGCTCCATAGCTCAGGGGTTAAAACACTGGTCTTGTAAACCAGGGGTCGTGAGTTCAAATCTCACTGGGGCCTAGTGCTACTTTCTTGTTACTGCTGCTAAAATATAAATTGCAGCTCCCAATGTTGAAATAGTCTGCTCAAGAGCTTTAAGTGAGGAGAACCATTTCAATTTGGTCACACATTTGGATATTCAATTTGTACACAGAGTTATGATGTTCAGTCTAATCTGCAAATTGGTTCCAAGAGCATGTCTTAAAATTATTTTATTGTACTGATTCTGTTCATGCTGATAATCCCATCATAATTTTTCAGTATCATTACAAACTGTAGAAAGAGCTTTTCCATAATTAAACTTTAAAGATAGCAACAATGGTATATACATTGTATTAATCTGTATTGTACCGTGCAGGAATCAACTTCATCAGTTGATTCTGAAGAGTTTTGAATTGACAACTGTAGCTGCCAGAAGGCTTTTTTGGTCATGTAAGCATATATAAAGAACACATGCAAGCATACTCAAGGTAATGACCACTATTGGTCACAAATATCTCAATATAAAGACATTCTGTCATATCATTTTGAAGGCATTCCAGACTAAGGAGCACAAGGTTTGTGAGGCATAGAAAACATGACCAACATTTCCTCAATTTTATATATACACCTATTCAACATACAACAGCAAACTGAAAGTTTCTTTAAATTGTTTAATAGGTTATTAACTGCATGTCCCAAGCAGGCATTTCAGCAGTGGTCATTTGTTAAAAGTGTATATTTGGAGAATGAGATACAACTAATAATATCCAATAAGATTACTGAAATTTGAAGAAAACTCTTTTCCACCATAATTCAGACCCCGTATTGGTCACAGTTCTGGCTACTTATGTGGCTCCATCTCTCAGGGGTTAGAGCACTGGTCTCGTAAACCAGGGGTCATGAGGTCCAATCTCACTGGGACCCAGTGTTTCCCAATGTTAAAATAGTCTATGCAATATCTTTAAGTGAGGAGAACCATTTCAATTTGGTCACACATTTGGATATTCAATTTGTACACAGAGTTATGATGTTCAGTCTAATCTGCTGATTGGTTACAAGAGCATGTCTAAAACATATTTGTTGCATTTTATTGGGCCGATTCTGTTCATGCTGATAGTTCCAACAAGTTTTTCACTATTATTATGAAACTATGGTAAGAGCTTTCCAATAATTTTACTTTAATGATAGCAAAAAAACACACACATTAGGAGGTTTTTAATACTTCTCACCCTGTTGTACACCTGTTCTGTTTCTGCTGACAGGCATGGTATTATCATTTCAGCTCACTACAGGACACTCTAACACAAAGTTGGAGAGCCATTAAAAATATGTCCAACTTTTTCAATATTTTCTATATAATTCAATTCAAGCAAAGACAGCTAATTTTTGCATTTATTTGATTTTCTGAAAAAGTTATATACTACATGCCTCAATCAAGGATATTGCAAATTTGTAGAATTTTTTTGTGAAAAGTCTACATTGGGACAAAAAGCGACAATAAAATGATAACAGAACATACATAGTGCTGAAGGCAAGGCTCCATAGCTCAGGGGTTGGAGCACTGGTTTTGTAAACCAGGGGTCGTGAGTTCAAATCTCACTGGGGCCTAGTGCTACTTTCTTGTTACTGCTGCTAAAATATAAATTGCAGCTCCCAATGTTGAAATAGTCTGCTCAAGAGCTTTAAGTGAGGAGAACCATTTCAATTTGGTCACACATTTGGATATTCAATTTGTACACAGAGTTATGATGTTCAGTCTAATCTGCAAATTGGTACCAAGAGCATGTCTTAAAATTATTTTATTGTACTGATTCTGTTCATGCTGATAATCCCATCATAATTTTTCAGTATCATTACAAACTGTAGAAAGAGCTTTTCCATAATTAAACTTTAAAGATAGCAACAATGGTATATACATTGTATTAATCTGTATTGTACCGTGCAGGAATCAACTTCATCAGTTGATTCTAAAGAGTTTTGAATTGACAACTGTAGCTGCCAGAAGGCTTTTTTGGTCATGTAAGCATATAAAAAGTACAAATGCAAGCATACTCAAGGTAATGACCACTATTGGTCACAAATATCTCAATATAAAGACATTCTGTCATATCATTTTGAAGGCATTCCAGACTAAGGAGCACAAGGTTTGTGAGGCATAGAAAACATGACCAACATTTCCTCAATTTTATATATACACCTATTCAACATACAACAGCAAACTGAAAGTTTCTTTAAATTGTTTAATAGGTTATTAACTGCATGTCCCAAGCAGGCATTTCAGCAGTGGTCATCTGTTAAAAGTGTATATTTGGAGAATGAGCTACAACTAATAATATCCAATAAGATTACTGAAATTTGAAGAAAACTCTTTTCCACCATAATTCAGACCCCGTATTGGTCACAGTTCTGGCTACTTATGTGGCTCCATCTCTCAGGGGTTAGAGCACTGGTCTCGTAAACCAGGGGTCATGAGGTCCAATCTCACTGGGACCTAGTGTTTCCCAATGTTAAAATAGTCTATGCAATATCTTTAAGTGAGGAGAACCATTTCAATTTGGTCACACATTTGGATATTCAATTTGTACACAGAGTTATGATGTTCAGTCTAATCTGCTATTTGGTTACAAGAGCATGTCTAAAATATATTTGTTGCATTTTATTGGGCCGATTCTGTTCATGCTGATAGTTCCAACAAGTTTTTCACTATTATTATGAAACTATGGTAAGAGCTTTCCAATAATTTTACTTTAATGATAGCAAAAAAACACACACATAAGGAGGTTTTTAATACTTCTCACCCTGTTGTACACCTGTTCTGTTTCTGCTGACAGGCATGGTATTATCATTTCAGCTCACTACAGGACACTCTAACACAAAGTTGGAGAGCCATTAAAAATATGTCCAACTTTTTCAATATTTTCTATATAATTCAATTCAAGCAAAGACAGCTAATTTTTGCATTTATTTAATTTTCTTAAAAAGTTATATACTACATGCCTCAATCAAGGATATTGCAAATTTGTAGAATTTTTTTGTGAAAAGTCTACATTGGGACAAAAAGCGACAATAAAATGATAACAGAGATTTGAAATTTGCAGAAGATTTTTTTCCATCACTAAGCAGAATGAACATACATAGTGTTGAAGGCAAGGCTCCATAGCTCAGGGGTTAAAACACTGGTCTTGTAAACCAGGGGTCGTGAGTTCAAATCTCACTGGGGCCTAGTGCTACTTTCTTGTTACTGCTGCTAAAATATAAATTGCAGCTCCCAATGTTGAAATAGTCTGCTCAAGAGCTTTAAGTGAGGAGAACCATTTCAATTTGGTCACACATTTGGATATTCAATTTGTACACAGAGTTATGATGTTCAGTCTAATCTGCAAATTGGTTCCAAGAGCATGTCTTAAAATTATTTTATTGTACTGATTCTGTTCATGCTGATAATCCCATCATAATTTTTCAGTATCATTACAAACTGTAGAAAGAGCTTTTCCATAATTAAACTTTAAAGATAGCAACAATGGTATATACATTGTATTAATCTGTATTGTACCGTGCAGGAATCAACTTCATCAGTTGATTCTGAAGAGTTTTGAATTGACAACTGTAGCTGCCAGAAGGCTTTTTTGGTCATGTAAGCATATATAAAGAACACATGCAAGCATACTCAAGGTAATGACCACTATTGGTCACAAATATCTCAATATAAAGACATTCTGTCATATCATTTTGAAGGCATTCCAGACTAAGGAGCACAAGGTTTGTGAGGCATAGAAAACATGACCAACATTTCCTCAATTTTATATATACACCTATTCAACATACAACAGCAAACTGAAAGTTTCTTTAAATTGTTTAATAGGTTATTAACTGCATGTCCCAAGCAGGCATTTCAGCAGTGGTCATTTGTTAAAAGTGTATATTTGGAGAATGAGATACAACTAATAATATCCAATAAGATTACTGAAATTTGAAGAAAACTCTTTTCCACCATAATTCAGACCCCGTATTGGTCACAGTTCTGGCTACTTATGTGGCTCCATCTCTCAGGGGTTAGAGCACTGGTCTCGTAAACCAGGGGTCATGAGGTCCAATCTCACTGGGACCCAGTGTTTCCCAATGTTAAAATAGTCTATGCAATATCTTTAAGTGAGGAGAACCATTTCAATTTGGTCACACATTTGGATATTCAATTTGTACACAGAGTTATGATGTTCAGTCTAATCTGCTGATTGGTTACAAGAGCATGTCTAAAACATATTTGTTGCATTTTATTGGGCCGATTCTGTTCATGCTGATAGTTCCAACAAGTTTTTCACTATTATTATGAAACTATGGTAAGAGCTTTCCAATAATTTTACTTTAATGATAGCAAAAAAACACACACATTAGGAGGTTTTTAATACTTCTCACCCTGTTGTACACCTGTTCTGTTTCTGCTGACAGGCATGGTATTATTATTTCAGCTCACTACAGGACACTCTAACACAAAGTTGGAGAGCCATTAAAAATATGTCCAACTTTTTCAATATTTTCTATATAATTCAATTAAAGCAAAGACAGCTAATTTTTGCATTTATTTGATTTTCTGAAAAAGTTATATACTACATGCCTCAATCAAGGATATTGCAAATTTGTAGAATTTTTTTGTGAAAAGTCTACATTGGGACAAAAAGCGACAATAAAATGATAACAGAGATTTGAAATTTGCAAAAGATTTTTTTCCATCACTAAGCAGAAGTTCATTCATAGTGCTGAAGGCAAGGCTCCATAGCTCAGGGGTTAGAGCACTGGTCTTGTAAACCAGGGGTTGTGAGTTCAAATCTCACTGGGGCCTAGTGCTACTTTCTTGTTACTGCTGCTAAAATATAAATTGCAGCTCCCAATGTTGAAATAGTCTGCTCAAGAGCTTTAAGTGAGGAGAACCATTTCAATTTGGTCACACATTTGGATATTCAATTTGTACACAGAGTTATGATGTTCAGTCTAATCTGCAAATTGGTTCCAAGAGCATGTCTTAAAATTATTTTATTGTACTGATTCTGTTCATGCTGATAATCCCATCATAATTTTTCAGTATCATTACAAACTGTAGAAAGAGCTTTTCCATAATTAAACTTTAAAGATAGCAACAATGGTATATACATTGTATTAATCTGTATTGTACCGTGCAGGAATCAACTTCATCAGTTGATCCAGAAGAGTTTTGAATTGACAACTGTAGCTGCCAGAAGGCTTTTTTGGTCATGTAAGCATATATAAAGTACAAATGCAAGCATACTCAAGGTAATGACCACTATTGGTCACAAATATCTCAATATAAAGACATTCTGTCATATCATTTTGAAGGCATTCCAGTCTAAGGAGCACAAGGTTTGTGAGGCATAGAAAACATGACCAACATTTCCTCAATTTTATATATACACCTATTCAACATACAACAGCAAACTGAAAGTTTCTTTAAATTGTTTAATAGGTTATTAACTGCATGTCCCAAGCAGGCATTTCAGCAGTGGTCATTTGTTAAAAGTGTATATTTGGAGAATGAGATACAACTAATAATATCCAATAAGATTACTGAAATTTGAAGAAAACTCTTTTCCACCATAATTCAGACCCCGTATTGGTCACAGTTCTGGCTACTTATGTGGCTCCATCTCTCAGGGGTTAGAGCACTGGTCTCGTAAACCAGGGGTCATGAGGTCCAATCTCACTGGGACCCAGTGTTTCCCAATGTTAAAATAGTCTATGCAATATCTTTAAGTGAGGAGAACCATTTCAATTTGGTCACACATTTGGATATTCAATTTGTACACAGAGTTATGATGTTCAGTCTAATCTGCTGATTGGTTACAAGAGCATGTCTAAAACATAGTTGTTGCATTTTATTGGGCCGATTCTGTTCATGCTGATAGTTCCAACAAGTTTTTCACTATTATTATGAAACTATGGTAAGAGCTTTCCAATAATTTTACTTTAATGATAGCAAAAAAACACACACATTAGGAGGTTTTTAATACTTCTCACCCTGTTGTACACCTGTTCTGTTTCTGCTGACAGGCATGGTATTATCATTTCAGCTCACTACAGGACACTCTAACACAAAGTTGGAGAGCCATTAAAAATATGTCCAACTTTTTCAATATTTTCTATATAATTCAATTCAAGCAAAGACAGCTAATTTTTGCATTTATTTGATTTTCTGAAAAAGTTATATACTACATGCCTCAATCAAGGATATTGCAAATTTGTAGAATTTTTTTGTGAAAAGTCTACATTGGGACAAAAAGCGACAATAAAATGATAACAGAACATACATAGTGCTGAAGGCAAGGCTCCATAGCTCAGGGGTTGGAGCACTGGTTTTGTAAACCAGGGGTCGTGAGTTCAAATCTCACTGGGGCCTAGTGCTACTTTCTTGTTACTGCTGCTAAAATATAAATTGCAGCTCCCAATGTTGAAATAGTCTGCTCAAGAGCTTTAAGTGAGGAGAACCATTTCAATTTGGTCACACATTTGGATATTCAATTTGTACACAGAGTTATGATGTTCAGTCTAATCTGCAAATTGGTACCAAGAGCATGTCTTAAAATTATTTTATTGTACTGATTCTGTTCATGCTGATAATCCCATCATAATTTTTCAGTATCATTACAAACTGTAGAAAGAGCTTTTCCATAATTAAACTTTAAAGATAGCAACAATGGTATATACATTGTATTAATCTGTATTGTACCGTGCAGGAATCAACTTCATCAGTTGATTCTAAAGAGTTTTGAATTGTCAACTGTAGCTGCCAGAAGGCTTTTTTGGTCATGTAAGCATATAAAAAGTACAAATGCAAGCATACTCAAGGTAATGACCACTATTGGTCACAAATATCTCAATATAAAGACATTCTGTCATATCATTTTGAAGGCATTCCAGACTAAGGAGCACAAGGTTTGTGAGGCATAGAAAACATGACCAACATTTCCTCAATTTTATATATACACCTATTCAACATACAACAGCAAACTGAAAGTTTCTTTAAATTGTTTAATAGGTTATTAACTGCATGTCCCAAGCAGGCATTTCAGCAGTGGTCATCTGTTAAAAGTGTATATTTGGAGAATGAGCTACAACTAATAATATCCAATAAGATTACTGAAATTTGAAGAAAACTCTTTTCCACCATAATTCAGACCCCGTATTGGTCACAGTTCTGGCTACTTATGTGGCTCCATCTCTCAGGGGTTAGAGCACTGGTCTCGTAAACCAGGGGTCATGAGGTCCAATCTCACTGGGACCTAGTGTTTCCCAATGTTAAAATAGTCTATGCAATATCTTTAAGTGAGGAGAACCATTTCAATTTGGTCACACATTTGGATATTCAATTTGTACACAGAGTTATGATGTTCAGTCTAATCTGCTATTTGGTTACAAGAGCATGTCTAAAATATATTTGTTGCATTTTATTGGGCCGATTCTGTTCATGCTGATAGTTCCAACAAGTTTTTCACTATTATTATGAAACTATGGTAAGAGCTTTCCAATAATTTTACTTTAATGATAGCAAAAAAACACACACATTAGGAGGTTTTTAATACTTCTCACCCTGTTGTACACCTGTTCTGTTTCTGCTGACAGGCATGGTATTATCATTTCAGCTCACTACAGGACACTCTAACACAAAGTTGGAGAGCCATTAAAAATATGTCCAACTTTTTCAATATTTTCTATATAATTCAATTCAAGCAAAGACAGCTAATTTTTGAATTTATTTGATTTTCTTAAAAAGTTATATACTACATGCCTCAATCAAGGATATTGCAAATTTGTAGAATTTTTTTGTGAAAAGTCTACATTGGGACAAAAAGCGACAATAAAATGATAACAGAGATTTAAAATTTGCAGAAGATTTTTTTCCATCACTAAGCAGAATGAACATACATAGTGCTGAAGGCAAGGCTCCATAGCTCAGGGGTTAAAACACTGGTCTTGTAAACCAGGGGTCGTGAGTTCAAATCTCACTGGGGCCTAGTGCTACTTTCTTGTTACTGCTGCTAAAATATAAATTGCAGCTCCCAATGTTGAAATAGTCTGCTCAAGAGCTTGGATATTCAATTTGTACAGAGTTATGATGTTCAGTCTAATCTGCAAATTGGTTCCAAGAGCATGTCTTAAAATTATTTTATTGTACTGATTCTGTTCATGCTGATAATCCCATCATAATTTTTCAGTATCATTACAAACTGTAGAAAGAGCTTTTCCATAATTAAACTTTAAAGATAGCAACAATGGTATATACATTGTATTAATCTGTATTGTACCGTGCAGGAATCAACTTCATCAGTTGATCCAGAAGAGTTTTGAATTGACAACTGTAGCTGCCAGAAAGCTTTTTTGGTCATGTAAGCATATATAAAGTACAAATGCAAGCATACTCAAGGTAATGACCACTATTGGTCACAAATATCTCAATTTAAAGACATTCTGTCATATCATTTTGAAGGCATTCCAGACTAAGGAGCACAAGGTTTGTGAGGCATAGAAAACATGACCAACATTTCCTCAATTTTATATATACACCTATTCAACATACAACAGCAAACTGAAAGTTTCTTTAAATTGTTTAATAGGTTATTAACTGCATGTCCCAAGCAGGCATTTCAGCAGTGGTCATTTGTTAAAAGTGTATATTTGGAGAATGAGCTACAACTAATAATATCCAATAAGATTACTGAAATTTGAAGAAAACTCTTTTCCACCATAATTCAGACCCCGTATTGGTCACAGTTCTGGCTACTTATGTGGTTCCATAGCTCAGGGGTTAGAGCACTGGTCTCGTAAACCAGGGGTCATGAGGTCCAATCTCACTGGGACCTAGTGTTTCCCAATGTTAAAATAGTCTATGCAATATCTTTAAGTGAGGAGAACCATTTCAATTTGGTCACACATTTGGATATTCAATTTGTACACAGAGTTATGATGTTCAGTCTAATCTGCAAATTGGTTCCAAGAGCATGTCTTAAAATTATTTTATTGTACTGATTCTGTTCATGCTGATAATCCCATCATAATTTTTCAGTATCATTACAAACTGTAGAAAGAGCTTTTCCATAATTAAACTTTAAAGATAGCAACAATGGTATATACATTGTATTAATCTGTATTGTACCGTGCAGGAATCAACTTCATCAGTTGATCCAGAAGAGTTTTGAATTGACAACTGTAGCTGCCAGAAGGCTTTTTTGGTCATGTAAGCATATATAAAGTACAAATGCAAGCATACTCAAGGTAATGACCACTATTGGTCACAAATATCTCAATATAAAGACATTCTGTCATATCATTTTGAAGGCATTCCAGACTAAGGAGCACAAGGTTTGTGAGGCATAGAAAACATGACCAACATTTCCTCAATTTTATATATACACCTATTCAACATACAACAGCAAACTGAAAGTTTCTTTAAATTGTTTAATAGGTTATTAACTGCATGTCCCAAGCAGGCATTTCAGCAGTGGTCATTTGTTAAAAGTGTATATTTGGAGAATGAGATACAACTAATAATATCCAATAAGATTACTGAAATTTGAAGAAAACTCTTTTCCACCATAATTCAGACCCCGCATTGGTCACAGTTCTGGCTACTTATGTGGCTCCATCTCTCAGGGGTTAGAGCACTGGTCTCGTAAACCAGGAGTCATGAGGTCCAATCTCACTGGGACCCAGTGTTTCCCAATGTTAAAATAGTCTATGCAATATCTTTAACTGAGGAGAACCATTTCAATTTGGTCACACATTTGGATATTCAATTTGTACACAGAGTTATGATGTTCAGTCTAATCTGCTGATTGGTTACAAGAGCATGTCTAAAACATATTTGTTGCATTTTATTGGGCCGATTCTGTTCATGCTGATAGTTCCAACAAGTTTTTCTATATAATTCAATTCAAGCAAAGACAGCTAATTTTTGCATTTATTTGATTTTCTGAAAAAGTTATATACTACATGCCTCAATCAAGGATATTGCAAATTTGTAGATTTTTTTTGTGAAAAGTCTACATTGGGACAAAAAGCGACAATAAAATGATAACAGAGATTTGAAATTTGCAGAAGATTTTTTTCCATCACTAAGCAGAATGAACATACATAGTGCTGAAGGCAAGGCTCCATAGCTCAGGGTTTAGAGCACTGGTCTTGTAAACCAGTGGTCGTGAGTTCAAATCTCACTGGGGGCCTAGTGCTACTTTCTTGTTACTGCTGCTAAAATATAAATTGCAGCTCCCAATGTTGAAATAGTCTGCTCAAGAGCTTTAAGTGAGGAGAACCATTTCAATTTGGTCACACATTTGGATATTCAATTTGTACACAGAGTTATGATGTTCAGTTTAATCTGCGAATTGGTTCCAAGAGCATGTTTTAAAATTATTTTATTGTACTGATTCTGTTCATGCTGATAATCCCATCAAAATTTTTCAGTATCATTACAAACTGTAGAAAGAGCTTTTCCATAATTAAACTTTAAAGATAGCAACAATGGTATATACATTGTATTAATCTGTATTGTACCGTGCAGGAATCAACTTCATCAGTTGATCCAGAAGAGTTTTGAATTGACAACTGTAGCTGCCAGAAGGCTTTTTTGGTCATGTAAGCATATATAAAGTACAAATGCAAGCATACTCAAGGTAATGACCACTATTGGTCACAAATATCTCAATATAAAGACATTCTGTCATATCATTTTGAAGGCATTCCAGACTAAGGAGCACAAGGTTTGTGAGGCATAGAAAACATGACCAACATTTCCTCAATTTTATATATACACCTATTCAACATACAACAGCAAACTGAAAGTTTCTTTAAATTGTTTAATAGGTTATTAACTGCATGTCCCAAGCAGGCATTTCAGCAGTGGTCATTTGTTAAAAGTGTATATTTGGAGAATGAGATACAACTAATAATATCCAATAAGATTACTGAAATTTGAAGAAAACTCTTTTCCACCATAATTCAGACCCCGTATTGGTCACAGTTCTGGCTACTTATGTGGCTCCATCTCTCAGGGGTTAGAGCACTGTTCTCGTAAACCAGGGATCATGAGGTCCAATCTCACTGGGACCCAGTGTTTCCCAATGTTAAAATAGTCTATGCAATATCTTTAAGTGAGGAGAACCATTTCAATTTGGTCACACATTTGGATATTCAATTTGTACACAGAGCTATGATGTTCAGTCTAATCAGCTGATTGGTTACAAGAGCATGTCTAAAACATATTTGTTGCATTTTATTGGGCCGATTCTGTTCATGCTGATAGTTCTAACAAGTTTTTCACTATTATTATGAAACTATGGTAAGAGCTTTCCAATAATTTTACTTTAATGATAGCAAAAAAACACACACATTAGGAGGTTTTTAATACTTCTCACCCTGTTGTACACCTGTTCTGTTTCTGCTGACAGGCATGGTATTATCATTTCAGCTCACTACAGGACACTCTAACACAAAGTTGGAGAGCCATTAAAAATATGTCCAACTTTTTCAATATTTTCTATATAATTCAATTCAAGCAAAGACAGCAAATTTTTGCATTTATTTGATTTTCTGAAAAAGTTATATACTACATGCCTCAATCAAGGATATTGCAAATTTGTAGAATTTTTTTGTGAAAAGTCTACATTGGGACAAAAAGCGACAATAAAATGATAACAGAGATTTGAAATTTGCAGAAGATTTTTTTCCATCACTAAGCAGAATGAACATACATAGTGCTGAAGGCAAGGCTCCATAGCTCGGGGGTTAGAGCACTGGTCTTGTAAACCAGGGCTCGTGAGTTCAAATGTGACTGGGGCCTAGTGCTACTTTCTTGTTACTGCTGCTAAAATATAAATTGCAGCTCCCAATGTTGAAATAGTCTGCTCAAGAGCTTTAAGTGAGGAAAACCATTTCAATTTGGTCACACATTTGGATATTCAATTTGTACACAGTTATGATGTTCAGTCTAATCTGCAAATTGGTTCCAAGAGCATGTCTTAAAATTATTTTATTGTACTGATTCTGTTCATGCTGATAATCCCATCATAATTTTTCAGTATCATTACAAACTGTAGAAAGAGCTTTTCCATAATTAAACTTTAAAGATAGCAACAATGGTATATACATTGTATTGTACCGTGCAGGAATCAACTTCATCAGTTGATCCAGAAGAGTTTTTAATTGACAACTGTAGCTGCCAGAAGGCTTTTTTGGTCATGTAAGCATATATAAAGTACAAATGCAAGCATACTCAAGGTAATGACCACTATTGGTCACAAATATCTCAATATAAAGATATTCTGTCATATAATTTTGAAGGCATTCCAGACTAAGGAGCACAAGGTTTGTGAGGCATAGAAAACATGACCAACATTTCCTCAATTTTATATATACACCTATTCAACATACAACAGCAAACTGAAAGTTTCTTTAAATTGTTTAATAGGTTATTAACTGCATGTCCCAAGCAGGCATTTCAGCAGTGGTCATTTGTTAAAAGTGTATATTTGGAGAATGAGCTACAACTAATAATATCCAATAAGATTACTGAAATTTGAAGAAAACTCTTTTCCACCATAATTCAGACCCCGTATTGGTCACAGTTCTGGCTACTTATGTGGCTCCATCTCTCAGGGGTTAGAGCACTGGTCTCGTAAACCAGGGGTCATGAGGTCCAATCTCACTGGGACCCAGTGTTTCCCAATGTTAAAATAGTCTATGCAATATCTTTAAGTGAGGAGAACCATTTCAATTTGGTCACACATTTGGATATTCAATTTGTACACAGAGTTATGATGTTCAGTCTAATCTGCTGATTGGTTACAAGAGCATGTCTAAAACATATTTGTTGCATTTTATTGGGCCGATTCTGTTCATGCTGATAGTTCCAACAAGTTTTTCTATATAATTCAATTCAAGCAAAGACAGCTAATTTTTGCATTTATTTGATTTTCTGAAAAAGTTATATACTACATGCCTCAATCAAGGATATTGCAAATTTGTAGAATTTTTTTGTGAAAAGTCTACATTGGGACAAAAAGCGACAATAAAATGATAACAGAGATTTGAAATTTGCAGAAGATTTTTTTCCATCACTAAGCAGAATGAACATACATGGTGCTGAAGGCAAGGCTCCATAGCTCAGGGGTTAGAGCAATGGTCTTGTAAACCAGGGGTCGTGAGTTCAAATCTTACTGGGGCCTAGTGCTACTTTCTTGTTACTGCTGCTAAAATATAAATTGTAGCTCCCAATGTTGAAATAGTCTGCTCAAGAGCTTTAAGTGCGGAGAATCATTTCAATTTGGTCACACATTTGGATATTCAATTTGTACACAGAGTTATGATGTTCAGTCTAATCTGCAAATTGGTTCCAAGAGCATGTCTTAAAATTATTTTATTGTATTGACTTTGTTCATGCTGATAATCCCATCATAATTTTTCAGTATCATTACAAACTGTAGAAAGAGCTTTTCCAGAATTAAACTTTAAAGATAGCAACAATGGTATATACATTGTATTGTACCGTGCAGGAATCAACTTCATCAGTTGATCCAGAAGAGTTTTGAATTGACAACTGTAGCTGCCAGAAGGCTTTTTTGGTCATGTAAGCATATATAAAGTACAAATGCAAGCATACTCAAGGTAATGACCACTATTGGTCACAAATATCTCAATATAAAGACATTCTGTCATATCATTTTGAAGGCATTCCAGACTAATGAGCACAAGGTTTGTGAGGCATGGAAAACATGACCAACATTTCCTCAATTTTATATATACACCTATTCAACATACAACAGCAAACTGAAAGTTTCTTTAAATTGTTTAATAGGTTATTAACTGCATGTCCCAAGCAGGCATTTCAGCAGTGGTCATTTGTTAAAAGTGTATATTTGGAGAATGAGCTACAACTAATAATATCCAATAAGATTACTGAAATTTGAAGAAAACTCTTTTCCACCATAATTCAGACCCCGTATTGGTCACAGTTCTGGCTACTTATGTGGCTCCATCTCTCAGGGGTTAGAGCACTGGTCTCGTAAACCAGGGGTCATGAGGTCCAATCTCACTGGGACCCAGTGTTTCCCAATGTTAAAATAGTCTATGCAATATCTTTAAGTGAGGAGAACCATTTCAATTTGGTCACACATTTGGATATTCAATTTGTACACAGAGTTATGATGTTCAGTCTAATCTGCTGATTGGTTACAAGAGCATGTCTAAAACATATGTGTTGCATTTTATTGGGCCGATTCTGTTCATGCTGATAGTTCCAACAAGTTTTTCACTATTATTATGAAACTATGGTAAGAGCTTTCCAATAATTTTACTTTAATGATAGCAAAAAAACACACACATTAGGAGTTTTTTAATACTTCTCACCCTGTTGTACACCTGTTCTGTTTCTGCTGACAGGCATGGTATTATCATTTCAGCTCACTACAGGACACTCTAACATAAAGTTGGAGAGCCATTAAAAATATGTCCAACTTTTTCAATATTTTCTATATAATTCAATTCAAGCAAAGACAGCTAATTTTTGCATTTATTTGATTTTCTGAAAAAGTTATATACTACATGCCTCAATCAAGTATATTGCAAATTTGTAGAATTTTTTTGTGAAAAGTCTACATTGGGACAAAAAGCGACAATAAAATGATAACAGAGATTTGAAATTTGCAGAAGATTTTTTTCCATCACTAAGCAGAATGAACATACATAGTGCTAAAGGCAAGGCTCCATAGCTCAGGGGTTAGAGCACTGGTCTTGTAAACCAGGGGTTGTGAGTTCAAATCTCACTGGGGCCTAGTGCTACTTTCTTGTTACTGCTGTTAAAATATAAATTGCAGCTCCCAATGTTGAAATAGTCAGCTCAAGAGCTTTAAGTGAGGAGAACCATTTCAATTTGGTCACACATTTGGATATTCAATTTGTACACAGAGTTATGATGTTCAGTCTAATCTGCAAATTGGTTCCAAGAGCATGTCTTAAAATTATTTTATTGTATTGACTCTGTTCATGATGATAATCCCATCATAATTTTTCAGTATCATTACAAACTGTAGAAAGAGCTTTTCCATAATTAAACTTTAAAGATAGCAACAATGGTATATACATTGTATTGTACCGTGCAGGAATCAACTTCATCAGTTGATCCAGAAGAGTTTTGAATTGACAACTGTAGCTGCCAGAAGGCTTTTTTGGTCATGTAAGCATATATAAAGTACAAATGCAAGCATACTCAAGGTAATGACCACTATTGGTCACAAATATCTCCATATAAAGACATTCTGTCATATCATTTTGAAGGCATTCCAGACTAAGGAGCACAAGGTTTGTGAGGCATAGAAAACATGACCAACATTTCCTCAATTTTATATATACACCTATTCAACATACAACAGCAAACTGAAAGTTTCTTTAAATTGTTTAATAGGTTATTAACTGCATGTCCCAAGCAGGCATTTCAGCAGTGGTCATTTGTTAAAAGTGTATATTTGGAGAATGAGCTACAACTAATAATATCCAATAAGATTACTGAAATTTGAAGAAAACTCTTTTCCACCATAATTCAGACCCCGTATTGGTCACAGTTCTGGCTACTTATGTGGCTCCATCTCTCAGGGGTTAGAGCACTGGTCTCGTAAACCAGGGGTCATGAGGTCCAATCTCACTGGGACCCAGTGTTTCCCAATGTTAAAATAGTCTATGCAATATCTTTAAGTGAGGAGAACCATTTCAATTTGGTCACACATTTGGATATTCAATTTGTACACAGAGTTATGATGTTCAGTCTAATCTGCTGATTGGTTACAAGAGCATGTCTAAAACATATGTGTTGCATTTTATTGGGCCGATTCTGTTCATGCTGATAGTTCCAACAAGTTTTTCACTATTATTATGAAACTATGGTAAGAGCTTTCCAATAATTTTACTTTAATGATAGCAAAAAAACACACACATTAGGAGTTTTTTAATACTTCTCACCCTGTTGTACACCTGTTCTGTTTCTGCTGACAGGCATGGTATTATCATTTCAGCTCACTACAGGACACTCTAACATAAAGTTGGAGAGCCATTAAAAATATGTCCAACTTTTTCAATATTTTCTATATAATTCAATTCAAGCAAAGACAGCTAATTTTTGCATTTATTTGATTTTCTGAAAAAGTTATATACTACATGCCTCAATCAAGTATATTGCAAATTTGTAGAATTTTTTTGTGAAAAGTCTACATTGGGACAAAAAGCGACAATAAAATGATAACAGAGATTTGAAATTTGCAGAAGATTTTTTTCCATCACTAAGCAGAATGAACATACATAGTGCTAAAGGCAAGGCTCCATAGCTCAGGGGTTAGAGCACTGGTCTTGTAAACCAGGGGTTGTGAGTTCAAATCTCACTGGGGCCTAGTGCTACTTTCTTGTTACTGCTGTTAAAATATAAATTGCAGCTCCCAATGTTGAAATAGTCAGCTCAAGAGCTTTAAGTGAGGAGAACCATTTCAATTTGGTCACACATTTGGATATTCAATTTGTACACAGAGTTATGATGTTCAGTCTAATCTGCAAATTGGTTCCAAGAGCATGTCTTAAAATTATTTTATTGTATTGACTCTGTTCATGCTGATAATCCCATCATAATTTTTCAGTATCATTACAAACTGTAGAAAGAGCTTTTCCATAATTAAACTTTAAAGATAGCAACAATGGTATATACATTGTATTGTACCGTGCAGGAATCAACTTCATCAGTTGATCCAGAAGAGTTTTGAATTGACAACTGTAGCTGCCAGAAGGCTTTTTTGGTCATGTAAGCATATATAAAGTACAAATGCAAGCATACTCAAGGTAATGACCACTATTGGTCACAAATATCTCCATATAAAGACATTCTGTCATATCATTTTGAAGGCATTCCAGACTAAGGAGCACAAGGTTTGTGAGGCATAGAAAACATGACCAACATTTCCTCAATTTTATATATACACCTATTCAACATACAACAGCAAACTGAAAGTTTCTTTAAATTGTTTAATAGGTTATTAACTGCATATCCCAAGCAGGCATTTCAGCAGTGGTCATTTGTTAAAAGTGTATATTTGGAGAATGAGATACAACTAATAATATCCAATAAGATTACTGAAATTTGAAGAAAACTCTTTTCCACCATAATTCAGACCCCGTATTGGTCACAGTTCTGGCTACTTATGTGGCTCCATCTCTCAGGGGTTAGAGCACTGGTCTCGTAAACCAGGGGTCATGAGGTCCAATCTCACTGGGACCCAGTGTTTCCCAATGTTAAAATAGTCTATGCAATATCTTTAAGTGAGGAGAACCATTTCAATTTGGTCACACATTTGGATATTCAATTTGTACACAGAGTTATGATGTTCAGTCTAATCTGCTGATTGTTTACAAGAGCATGTCTAAAACATATTTGTTGCATTTTATTGGGCCGATTCTGTTCATGCTGATAGTTCCAACAAGTTTTTCACTATTATTATGAAACTATGGTAAGAGCTTTCCAATAATTTTACTTTAATGATAGCAAAAAACACACACATTAGGAGGTTTTTAATACTTCTCACCCTGCTGTACACCTGTTCTGTTTCTGCTGACAGGCATGGTATTATCATTTCAGCTCACTACAGGACACTCTAACACAAAGTTGGAGAGCCATTAAAAATATGTCCAACTTTTTCAATATTTTCTATATAATTCAATTCAAGCAAAGACAGCTAATTTTTGCATTTATTTGATTTTCTGAAAAAGTTATATACTACATGACTCAATCAAGGATATTGCAAATTTGTAGAATTTTTTTGTGAAAAGTCTACATTGGGACAAAAAGCGACAATAAAATGATAACAGAGATTTGAAATTTGCAGAAGATTTTTTTCCATCACTAAGCAGAATGAACATACATAGTGCTGAAGGCAAGGCTCCATAGCTCAGGGGTTAAAGCACTGGTCTTGTAAACCAGGGGTCGTGAGTTATAATCTCACTGGGGCCTAGTGCTACTTTCTTGTTACTGCTGCTAAAATATAAATTGCAGCTCCCAATGTTGAAATAGTCTGCTCAAGAGCTTTAAGTGAGGAGAACCATTTCAATTTGGTCACACATTTGGATATTCAATTTGTACACAGAGTTATGATGTTCAGTATAATCTGCAAATTGGTTCCAAGAGCATGTCTTAAAATTATTTTATTTTACTGATTCTGTTCATGCTGATAATCCCATCATAATTTTTCAGTATCATTACAAACTGTAGAAAGAGCTTTTCCATAATTAAACTTTAAAGATAGCAACAATGGTAAATACATTGTATTAATCTGTATTGTACCGTGCAGGAATCAACTTCATCAGTTGATTCTGAAGAGTTTTGAATTGACAACTGTAGCTGCCAGAAGGCTTTTTTGGTCATGTAAGCATATATAAAGTACAAATGCAAGCATACTCAAGGTAATGACCACTATTGGTCACAAATATCTCAATATAAAGACATTCTGTCATATCATTTTGAAGGCATTCCAGACTAAGGAGCACAAGGTTTGTGAGGCATAGAAAACATGACCAACATTTCCTCAATTTTATATATACACCTATTCAACATACAACAGCAAACTGAAAGTTTCTTTAAATTGTTTAATAGGTTATTAACTGCATGTCCCAAGCAGGCATTTCAGCAGTGGTCATTTGTTAAAAGTGTATATTTGGAGAATGAGCTAAAACTAATAATATCCAATAAGATTACTGAAATTTGAAGAAAACTCTTTTCCACCATAATTCAGACCCCGTATTGGTCACAGTTCTGGCTACTTATGTGGCTCCATCTCTCAGGGGTTAGAGCACTGGTCTCGTAAACCAGGGGTCATGAGGTCCAATCTCACTGGGACCCAGTGTTTCCCAATGTTAAAATAGTCTATGCAATATCTTTAAGTGAGGAGAACCATTTCAATTTGGTCACACATTTGGATATTCAATTTGTACACAGAGTTATGATGTTCAGTCTAATCTGCTGATTGGTTACAAGAGCATGTCTAAAACATATTTGTTGCATTTTATTGGGCCGATTCTGTTCATGCTGATAGTTCCAACAAGTTTTTCACTATTATTATGAAACTATGGTAAGAGTTTTCCAATAATTTAACTTTAATGATAGCACAAAAACACACACATTAGGAGGTTTTTAATACTTCTCACCCTGTTGTACACCTGTTCTGTTTCTGCTGACAGGCATGGTATTATCATTTCAGCTCACTACAGGACACTCTAACACAAAGTTGGAGAGCCATTAAAAATATGTCCAACTTTTTCAATATTTTCTATATAATTCAATTCAAGCAAAGACAGCTAATTTTTGCATTTATTTGATTTTCTGAAAAAGTTATATACTTCATGCCTCAATCAAGGATATTGCAAATTTGTAGAATTTTTTTGTGAAAAGTCTACATTGGGACAAAAAGCGACAATAAAATGATAACAGATATTTGAAATTTGCAGAAGATTTTTTTCCATCACTAAGCAGAATGAACATACATAGTGCTGAAGGCAAGGCTCAATAGCTCTGGGGTTAGAGTACTGGTCTTGTAAACCAGGGGTTGTGAGTTCAAATCTCACTGGGGCCTAGTGCTACTTTCTTGTTACTGCTGCTAAAATATAAATTGTAGCTCCCAATGTTGAAATAGTCTGCTCAAGAGCTTTAAGTGAGGAGAACCATTTCAATTTGGTCACACATTTGGATATTTAATTTGTACACAGAGTTATGATGTTCAGTCTAATCTGCAAATTGGTTCCAAGAGCATGTCTTAAAATTATTTTATTGTATTGACTTTGTTCATGCTGATAATCCCATCATAATTTTTCAGTATCATTACAAACTGTAGAAAGAGCTTTTCCATAATTAAACTTTAAAGATAGCAACAATGGTATATACATTGTATTGTACCGTGCATGAATCAACTTCATCAGTTGATCCAGAAGAGTTTTGAATTGACAACTGTAGCTGCCAGAAGGCTTTTTTGGTCATGTAAGCATATATAAAGTACAAATGCAAGCATACTCAAGGTAATGACCACTATTGGTCACAAATATCTCAATATAAAGACATTCTGTCATATCATTTTGAAGGCATTCCAGACTAAGGAGCACAAGGTTTGTGAGGCATGGAAAACATGACCAACATTTCCTCAATTTTATATATACACCTATTCAACATACAGCAGCAAACTGAAAGTTTCTTTAAATTGTTTAATAGGTTATTAACTGCATGTCCCAAGCAGGCATTTCAGCAGTGGTCATTTGTTAAAAGTGTATATTTGGAGAATGAGCTACAACTAATAATATCCAATAAGATTACTGAAATTTGAAGAAAACTCTTTTCCACCATAATTCAGACCCCGTATTGGTCACAGTTCTGGCTACTTATGTGGCTCCATAGCTCAGGGGTTAGAGCACTGGTCTCGTAAACCAGGGGTCATGAGGTCCAATCTCACTGGGACCTAGTGTTTCCCAATGTTAAAATAGTCTATGCAATATCTTTAAGTGAGGAGAACCATTTCAATTTGGTCACATATTTGGATGGTTAATTTGGACAAAGACATATAATGTTCAGTCTAATCTGCTGATTGGTTACAAGAGCATGTCTAAAACATATGTGTTGCATTTTATTGGGCCGATTCTGTTCATGCTGATAGTTCCAACAAGTTTTTCACTATTATTATGAAACTATGGTAAGAGCTTTCCAATAATTTTACTTTAATGATAGCAAAAAAACACACACATTAGGAGGTTTTTAATACTTCTCACCCTGTTGTACACCTGTTCTGTTTCTGCTGACAGGCATGGTATTATCATTTCAGCTCTCTACAGGACACTCTAACACAAAGTTGGAGAGCCATTAAAAATATGTCCAACTTTTTCAATATTTTCTATATAATTCAATTCAAGCAAAGACAGCTAATTTTTGCATTTATTTGATTTTCTGAAAAAGTTATATACTACATGCCTCAATCAAGGATATTGCAAATTTGTAGAATTTTTTTGTGAAAAGTCTACATTGGGACAAAAAGCGACAATAAAATGATAACAGAGATTTGAAATTTGCAGAAGATATTTTTCCATCACTAAGCAGAATGAACAAACATAGTACTGAAGGCAAGGCTCCATAGCTCAGGAGTTAGAGCACTGGTCTTGTAAACCAGCGGTCGTGAGTTCAAATCTCACTGGGGCCTAGTGCTACTTTCTTGTTACTGCTGCTAAAATATAAATTGCTGCTCCCAATGTTGAAATAGTCTGCTCAAGAGCTTTAAGTGAGGAGAACCATTTCAATTTGGTCACACATTTGGATATTCAATTTGTACACAGAGTTATGATGTTCAGTCTAATCTGCAAATTGGTTCCAAGAGCATGTCTTAAAATTATTTTATTGTACTGATTCTGTTCATGCTGATAATCCCATCATAATTTTTCAGTATCATTACAAACTGTAGAAAGAGCTTTTCCATAATTAAACTTTAAAGATAGCAACAATGGTATATACATTGTATTGTACCGTGCATGAATCAACTTCATCAGTTGATCCAGAAGAGTTTTGAATTGACAACTGTAGCTGCCAGAAGGCTTTTTTGGTCATGTAAGCATATATAAAGTACAAATGCAAGCATACTCAAGGTAATGACCACTATTGGTCACAAATATCTCAATATAAAGACATTCTGTCATATCATTTTGAAGGCATTCCAGACTAAGGAGCACAAGGTTTGTGAGGCATGGAAAACATGACCAACATTTCCTCAATTTTATATATACACCTATTCAACATACAGCAGCAAACTGAAAGTTTCTTTAAATTGTTTAATAGGTTATTAACTGCATGTCCCAAGCAGGCATTTCAGCAGTGGTCATTTGTTAAAAGTGTATATTTGGAGAATGAGCTACAACTAATAATATCCAATAAGATTACTGAAATTTGAAGAAAACTCTTTTCCACCATAATTCAGACCCCGTATTGGTCACAGTTCTGGCTACTTATGTGGCTCCATAGCTCAGGGGTTAGAGCACTGGTCTCGTAAACCAGGGGTCATGAGGTCCAATCTCACTGGGACCTAGTGTTTCCCAATGTTAAAATAGTCTATGCAATATCTTTAAGTGAGGAGAACCATTTCAATTTGGTCACATATTTGGATGGTTAATTTGGACAAAGACATATGATGTTCAGTCTAATCTGCTGATTGGTTACAAGAGCATGTCTAAAACATATGTGTTGCATTTTATTGGGCCGATTCTGTTCATGCTGATAGTTCCAACAAGTTTTTCACTATTATTATGAAACTATGGTAAGAGCTTTCCAATAATTTTACTTTAATGATAGCAAAAAAACACACACATTAGGAGTTTTTTAATACTTCTCACCCTGTTGTACACCTGTTCTGTTTCTGCTGACAGGCATGGTATTATCATTTCAGCTCACTACAGGACACTCTAACACAAAGTTGGAGAGCCATTAAAAATATGTCCAACTTTTTCAATATTTTCTATATAATTCAATTCAAGCAAAGACAGCTAATTTTTGCATTTATTTGATTTTCTGAAAAAGTTATATACTACATGCCTCAATCAAGTATATTGCAAATTTGTAGAATTTTTTTGTGAAAAGTCTACATTGGGACAAAAAGCGACAATAAAATGATAACAGAGATTTGAAATTTGCAGAAGATTTTTTTCCATCACTAAGCAGAATGGACATACATAGTGCTGAAGGCAAGGCTCCAGGGGTGAGAGCACTGGTCTTGTAAACCAGGGGTTGTGAGTTCAAATCTCACTTGGGCCTAGTGCTACTTTCTTGTTACTGCTGCTAAAATATAAATTGCAGCTCCCAATGTTGAAATAGTCTGCTCAAGAGCTTTAAGTGAGGAGAACCATTTCAATTTGGTCACACATTTGGATATTCAATTTGTACACAGAGTTATGATGTTCAGTCTAATCTGCAAATTGGTTCCAAGAGCATGTCTAAAACATATTTGTTGCATTTTATTGGGCCGATTCTGTTCATGCTGATAGTTCCAACAAGTTTTTCACTATTATTATGAAACTATGGTAAGAGCTTTCCAATAATTTTACTTTAATGATAGCAAAAAAACACACACATTAGGAGGTTTTTAATACTTCTCACCCTGTTGTACACCTGTTCTGTTTCTGCTGACAGGCATGGTATTATCATTTCAGCTCACTACAGGACACTCTAACACAAAGTTGGAGAGCCATTAAAAATATGTCCAACTTTTTCAATATTTTCTATATAATTCAATTCAAGCAAAGACAGCTAATTTTTGCATTTATTTGATTTTCTGAAAAAGTTATATACTACATGCCTCAATCAAGGATATTGCAAATTTGTAGAATTTTTTTGTGAAAAGTCTACATTGGGACAAAAAGCGACAATAAAATGATAACAGAGATTTGAAATTTGCAGAAGATTTTTTTCCATCACTAAGCAGAATGAACATACATAGTGCTGAAGGCAAGGCTCCATAGCTCTGGAGTTAGAGCACTGATCTTGTAAACCAGGGGTCATGAGTTCAAATCTCACTGGGACCTAGTGCTACTTTCTTGTTACTGCTGCTAAAATATAAATTGCAGCTCCCAATGTTGAAATAGTCTGCTCAAGAGCTTTAAGTGAGGAGAACCATTTCAATTTGGTCACACATTTGGATATTCAATTTGTACACAGTTATGATGTTCAGTCTAATCTGCAAATTGGTTCCAAGAGCATGTCTTAAAATTATTTTATTGTACTGATTCTGTTCATGCTGATAATCCCATCATAATTTTTCAGTATCATTACAAACTGTAGAAAGAGCTTTTCCATAATTAAACTTTAAAGATAGCAACAATGGCATATACATTGTATTAATCTGTATTGTACCGTGCAGGAATCAACTTCATCAGTTGATCCAGAAGAGTTTTGAATTGACAACTGTAGCTGCCAGAAGGCTTTTTTGGTCATGTAAGCATATATAAAGTACAAATGCAAGCATACTCAAGGTAATGACCACTATTGGTCACAAATATCTCAATATAAAGACATTCTGTCATATCATTTTGAAGGCATTCCAGACTAAGGAGCACAAGGTTTGTGAGGCATAGAAAACATGACCAACATTTCCTCAATTTTATATATACACCTATTCAACATACAACAGCAAACTGAAAGTTTCTTTAAATTGTTTAATAGGTTATTAACTGCATGTCCCAAGCAGGCATTTCAGCAGTGGTCATTTGTTAAAAGTGTATATTTGGAGAATGAGCTACAACTAATAATATCCAATAAGATTACTGAAATTTGAAGAAAACTCTTTTCCACCATAATTCAGACCCCGTATTGGTCACAGTTCTGGCTACTTATGTGGCTCCATCTCTCAGGGGTTAGAGCACTGGTCTCGTAAACCAGGGGTCATGAGGTCCAATCTCACTGGGACCCAGTGTTTCCCAATGTTAAAATAGTCTATGCAATATCTTTAAGTGAGGAGAACCATTTCAATTTGGTCACACATTTGGATATTCAATTTGTACACAGAGTTATGATGTTCAGTCTAATCTGCTGATTGGTTACAAGAGCATGTCTAAAACATATGTGTTGCATTTTATTGGGCCGATTCTGTTCATGCTGATAGTTCCAACAAGTTTTTCACTATTATTATGAAACTATGGTAAGAGCTTTCCAATAATTTTACTTTAATGATAGCAAAAAAACACACACATTAGGAGTTTTTTAATACTTCTCACCCTGTTGTACACCTGTTCTGTTTCTGCTGACAGGCATGGTATTATCATTTCAGCTCACTACAGGACACTCTAACATAAAGTTGGAGAGCCATTAAAAATATGTCCAACTTTTTCAATATTTTCTATATAATTCAATTCAAGCAAAGACAGCTAATTTTTGCATTTATTTGATTTTCTGAAAAAGTTATATACTACATGCCTCAATCAAGGATATTGCAAATTTGTAGAATTTTTTTGTGAAAAGTCTACATTGGGACAAAAAGCGACAATAAAATGATAACAGAGATTTGAAATTTGCAGAAGATTTTTTTCCATCACTAAGCAGAATGAACATACATAGTGCTAAAGGCAAGGCTCCATAGCTCAGGGGTTAGAGCACTGGTCTTGTAAACCAGGGGTTGTGAGTTCAAATCTCACTGGGGCCTAGTGCTACTTTCTTGTTACTGCTGTTAAAATATAAATTGCAGCTCCCAATGTTGAAATAGTCAGCTCAAGAGCTTTAAGTGAGGAGAACCATTTCAATTTGGTCACACATTTGGATATTCAATTTGTACACAGAGTTATGATGTTCAGTCTAATCTGCAAATTGGTTCCAAGAGCATGTCTTAAAATTATTTTATTGTACTGATTCTGTTCATGCTGATAATCCCATCATCATTTTTCAGTATCATTACAAACTGTTTCTAAGAGCTTTTCCATAATTAAACTTTAAAGATAGCAACAATGGTATATACATTGTATTAATCTGTATTGTACCGTGCAGGAATCAACTTCATCAGCTGATCCAGAAGAGTTTTGAATTGACAACTGTAGCTGCCAGAAGGCTTTTTTGGTCATGTAAGCATATATAAAGTACAAATGCAAGCATACTCAAGGTAATGACCACTATTGGTCACAAATATCTCAATATAAAGACATTCTGTCATATCATTTTGAAGGCATTCCAGACTAAGGAGCACAAGGTTTGTGAGGCATAGAAAACATGACCAACATTTCCTCAATTTTATATATACACCTATTCAACATACAACAGCAAACTGAAAGTTTCTTTAAATTGTTTAATAGGTTATTAACTGCATGTCCCAAGCAGGCATTTCAGCAGTGGTCATTTGTTAAAAGTGTATATTTGGAGAATGAGCTACAACTAATAATATCCAATAAGATTACTGAAATTTGAAGAAAACTCTTTTCCACCATAATTCAGACCCCGTATTGGTCACAGTTCTGGCTACTTATGTGGCTCCATCTCTCAGGGGTTAGAGCACTGGTCTCGTAAACCAGGGGTCATGAGGTCCAATCTCACTGGGACCCAGTGTTTCCCAATGTTAAAATAGTCTATGCAATATCTTTATGTGAGGAGAACCATTTCAATTTGGTCACACATTTGGATATTCAATTTGTACACAGAGTTATGATGTTCAGTCTAATCTGCTGATTGGTTCCAAGAGCATGTCTAAAACATATTTGTTGCATTTTATTGGGCCGATTCTGTTCATGCTGATAGTTCCAACAAGTTTTTCACTATTATTATGAAACTATGGTAAGAGCTTTCCAATAATTTTACTTTAATGATAGCAAAAAAACACACACATTAGGAGGTTTTTAATACTTCTCACCCTGTTGTACACCTGTTCTGTTTCTGCTGACAGGCATGGTATTATCATTTCAGCTCACTACAGGACACTCTAACACAAAGTTGGAGAGCCATTAAAAATATGTCCAACTTTTTCAATATTTTCTATATAATTCAATTCAAGCAAAGACAGCTAATTTTTGCATTTATTTGATTTTCTGAAAAAGTTATATACTACATGCCTCAATCAAGGATATTGCAAATTTGTAGAATTTTTTTGTGAAAAGTCTACATTGGGACAAAAAGTGACAATAAAATGATAACAGAGATTTGAAATTTGCAGAAGATTTTTTTCCATCACTAAGCAGAATGAACATACATAGTGCTGAAGGCAAGGCTCCATAGCTCAGGGGTTAGAGCACTGGTCTTGTAAACCAGGCGTCGTGAGTTCAAATCTCACTGTTACTGCTGTTAAAATATAAATTGCAGCTCCCAATGTTGAAATAGTCTGCTCAAGAGCTTTAAGTGAGGAGAACCATTTCAATTTGGTCACACATTTGGATATTCAATTTGTACACAGAGTTATGATGTTCAGTCTAATCTGCAAATGGGTTCCAAGAGCATTTCTTAAAATTATTTTATTGTATTGACTCTGTTCATGCTGATAATCCCATCATAATTTTTCAGTATCATTACAAACTGTAGAAAGAGCTTTTCCATAATTAAACTTTAAAGATAGCAACAATGTACATTGTATTGTACCGTGCAGGAATCAACTTCATCAGTTGATCCAGAAGAGTTTTGAATTGACAACTGTAGCTGCCAGAAGGCTTTTTTGGTCATGTAAGCATATATAAAGTACAAATGCAAGCATACTCAAGGTAATGACCACTATTGGTCACAAATATCTCAATATAAAGACATTCTGTCATATCATTTTGAAGGCATTCCAGACTAAGGAGCACAAGGTTTGTGAGGCATGGAAAACATGACCAACATTTCCTCAATTTTATATATACACCTATTCAACATACAACAGCAAACTGAAAGTTTCTTTAAATTGTTTAATAGGTTATTAACTGCATGTCCCAAGCAGGCATTTCAGCAGTGGTCATTTGTTAAAAGTGTATATTTGGAGAATGAGCTACAACTAATAATATCCAATAAGATTACTGAAATTTGAAGAAAACTCTTTTCCACCATAATTCAGACCCCATATTGGTCACAGTTCTGGCTACTTATGTGGCTCCATCTCTCAGGGGTTAGAGCACTGGTCTCGTAAACCAGGGGTCATGAGGTCCAATCTCACTGGGACCCAGTGTTTCCCAATGTTAAAATAGTCTATGCAATATCTTTAAGTGAGGAGAACCATTTCAATTTGGTCACACATTTGGATATTCAATTTGTACACAGAGTTATGATGTTCAGTCTAATCTGCTGATTGGTTACAAGAGCATGTCTAAAACATATTTGTTGCATTTTATTGGGCCGATTCTGTTCATGCTGATAGTTCCAACAAGTTTTTCACTATTATTATGAAACTATGGTAAGAGCTTTCCAATAATTTTACTTTAATGATAGCAAAAAAACACACACATTAGGAGGTTTTTAATACTTCTCACCCTGTTGTACACCTGTTCTGTTTCTGCTGACAGGCATGGTATTATCATTTCAGCTCACTACAGGACACTCTAACACAAAGTTGGAGAGCCATTAAAAATATGTCCAACTTTTTCAATATTTTCTATATAATTCAATTCAAGCAAAGACAGCTAATTTTTGCATTTATTTGATTTTCTGAAAAAGTTATATACTACATGCCTCAATCAAGGATATTGCAAATTTGTAGAATTTTTTTGTGAAAAGTCTACATTGGGACAAAAAGCGACAATAAAATGATAACAGAGATTTGAAATTTGCAGAAGATTTTTTTCCATCACTAAGCAGAATGAACATACATAGCGCTGAAGGCAAGGCTCCATAGCTCAGGGGTTAGAGCACTGGTCTTGTAAACCAGGGGTTGTGAGTTCAAATCTCACTGGGGCCTAGTGCTACTTTCTTGTTACTGCTGCTAAAATATAAATTGCAGCTCCCAATGTTGAAATAGTCTGCTCAAGAGCTTTAAGTGAGGAGAACTATTTCAATTTGGTCACACATTTGGATATTCAATTTGTACACAGAGTTATGATGTTCAGTCTAATCTGCAAATTGGTTCCAAGAGCATGTCTTAAAATTATTTTATTGTATTGACTCTGTTCATGCTGATAATCCCATCATAATTTTTCAGTATCATTACAAACTGTAGAAAGAGCTTTTCCATAATTAAACTTTAAAGATAGCAACAATGGTATATACATTGTATTGTACCGTGCAGGAATCAACTTCATCAGTTGATCCAGAAGAGTTTTGAATTGACAACTGTAGCTGCCAGAAGGCTTTTTTGGTCATGTAAGCATATATAAAGTACAAATGCAAGCATACTCAAGGTAATGACCACTATTGGTCACAAATATCTCAATATAAAGACATTCTGTCATATCATTTTGAAGGCATTCCAGACTAAGGAGCACAAGGTTTGTGAGGCATAGAAAACATGACCAACATTTCCTCAATTTTATATATACACCTATTCAACATACAACAGCAAACTGAAAGTTTCTTTAAATTGTTTAATAGGTTATTAACTGCATGTCCCAAGCAGGCATTTCAGCAGTGGTCATTTGTTAAAAGTGTATATTTGGAGAATGAGCTACAACTAATAATATCCAATAAGATTACTGAAATTTGAAGAAAACTCTTTTCCACCATAATTCAGACCCCGTATTGGTCACAGTTCTGGCTACTTATGTGGCTCCATCTCTCAGGGGTTAGAGCACTGGTCTCGTAAACCAGGGGTCATGAGGTCCAATCTCACTGGGACCCAGTGTTTCCCAATGTTAAAATAGTCTATGCATTATCTTTAAGTGAGGAGAACCATTTCAATTTGGTCACACATTTGGATATTCAATTTGTACACAGAGTTATGATGTTCAGTCTAATCTGCTGATTGGTTACAAGAGCATGTCTAAAACATATTTGTTGCATTTTATTGGGCCGATTCTGTTCATGCTGATAGTTCCAACAAGTTTTTCACTATTATTATGAAACTATGGTAAGAGCTTTCCAATAATTTTACTTTAATGATAGCAAAAAAACACACACATTAGGAGGTTTTTAATACTTCTCACCCTGTTGTACACCTGTTCTGTTTCTGCTGACAGGCATGGTATTATCATTTCAGCTCACTACAGGACACTCTAACACAAAGTTGGAGAGCCATTAAAAATATGTCCAACTTTTTCAATATTTTCTATATAATTCAATTCAAGCAAAGACAGCTAATTTTTGCATTTATTTGATTTTCTGAAAAAGTTATATACTACATGCCTCAATCAAGGATATTGCAAATTTGTAGAATTTTTTTGTGAAAAGTCTACATTGGGACAAAAAGCGACAATAAAATGATAACAGAGATTTGAAATTTGCAGAAGATTTTTTTCCATCACTAAGCAGAATGAACATACATAGTGCTGAAGGCAAGGTTCCATAGCTCAGGGGTTAGAGCACTGGTCTTGTAAACAAGGGGTCGTGAGTTCAAATCTCACTGGGGCCTAGAGCTACTTTCTTGTTACTGCTGCTAAAATATAAATTGCAGCTCCCAATGTTGAAATAGTCTGCTCAAGAGCTTTAAGTGAGGAGAACCATTTCAATTTGGTCACACATTTGGATATTCAATTTGTACACAGAGTTATGATGTTCAGTCTAATCTGCAAATTGGTTCCAAGAGCATGTCTTAAAATTATTTTATTGTACTGATTCTGTTCATGCTGATAATCCCATCATAATTTTTCAGTATCATTACAAACTGTAGAAAGAGCTTTTCCATAATTAAACTTTAAAGATAGCAACAATGGTATATACATTGTATTAATCTGTATTGTACCGTGCAGGAATCAACTTCATCAGTTGATCCAGAAGAGTTTTGAATTGACAACTGTAGCTGCCAGAAGGCTTTTTTGGTCATGTAAGCATATATAAAGTACAAATGCAAGCATACTCAAGGTAATGACAACTATTGGTCACAAATATCTCCATATAAAGACATTCTGTCATATCATTTTGAAGGCATTCCAGACTAAGGAGCACAAGGTTTGTGAGGCATAGAAAACATGACCAACATTTCCTCAATTTTATATATACACCTATTCAACATACAACAGCAAACTGAAAGTTTCTTTAAATTGTTTAATAGGTTATTAACTGCATATCCCAAGCAGGCATTTCAGCAGTGGTCATTTGTTAAAAGTGTATATTTGGAGAATGAGATACAACTAATAATATCCAATAAGATTACTGAAATTTGAAGAAAACTCTTTTCCACCATAATTCAGACCCCGTATTGGTCACAGTTCTGGCTACTTATGTGGCTCCATCTCTCAGGGGTTAGAGCACTGGTCTCGTAAACCAGGGGTCATGAGGTCCAATCTCACTGGGACCCAGTGTTTCCCAATGTTAAAATAGTCTATGCAATATCTTTAAGTGAGGAGAACCATTTCAATTTGGTCACACATTTGGATATTCAATTTGTACACAGAGTTATGATGTTCAGTCTAATCTGCTGATTGGTTACAAGAGCATGTCTAAAACATATTTGTTGCATTTTAATGGGCCGATTCTGTTCATGCTGATAGTTCCAACAAGTTTTTCACTATTATTATGAAACTATGGTAAGAGCTTTCCAATAATTTTACTTTAATGATAGCAAAAAACACACACATTAGGAGGTTTTTAATACTTCTCACCCTGCTGTACTCCTGTTCTGTTTCTGCTGACAGGCATGGTATTATCATTTCAGCTCACTACAGGACACTCTAACACAAAGTTGGAGAGCCATTAAAAATATGTCCAACTTTTTCAATATTTTCTATATAATTCAATTCAAGCAAAGACAGCTAATTTTTGCATTTATTTGATTTTCTGAAAAAGTTATATACTACATGCCTCAATCAAGGATATTGCAAATTTGTAGAATTTTTTTGTGAAAAGTCTACATTGGGACAAAAAGCGACAATAAAATGATAACAGAGATTTGAAATCTGCAGAAGATTTTTTTCCATCACTAAGCAGAATGAACATACATAGTGCTGAAGGCAAGGCTCCATAGCTCAGGGGTTAGAGCACTGGTCTTGTAAACCAGGGGTTGTGAGTTCAAATCTCACTGGGGCCTAGTGCTACTTTCTTGTTACTGCTGCTAAAATATAAATTGCAGCTCCCAATGTTGAAATAGTCTGCTCAAGAGCTTTAAGTGAGGAGAACCATTTCAATTTGGTCACACATTTGGATATTCAATTTGTACACAGAGTTATGATGTTCAGTCTAATCTGCAAATTGGTTCCAAGAGCATGTCTTAAAATTATTTTATTTTACTGATTCTGTTCATGCTGATAATCCCATCATAATTTTTCAGTATCATTACAAACTGTTTCTAAGAGCTTTTCCATAATTAAACTTTAAAGATAGCAACAATGGTATATACAATGTATTAATCTGTATTGTACCGTGCAGGAATCAACTTCATCAGTTGATCCAGAAGAGTTTTGAATTGACAACTGTAGCTGCCAGAAGGCTTTTTTGGTCATGTAAGCATATATAAAGTACAAATGCAAGCATACTCAAGGTAATGACCACTATTGGTCACAAATATCTCAATATAAAGACATTCTGTCATATCATTTTGAAGGCATTCCAGACTAAGGAGCACAAGGTTTGTGAGGCATAGAAAACATGACCAACATTTCCTCAATTTTATATATACACCTATTCAACATACAACAGCAAACTGAAAGTTTCTTTAAATTGTTTAATAGGTTATTAACTGCATGTCCCAAGCAGGCATTTCAGCAGTGGTCATTTGTTAAAAGTGTATATTTGGAGAATGAGCTACAACTAATAATATCCAATAAGATTACTGAAATTTGAAGAAAACTCTTTTCCACCATAATTCAGACCCCGTATTGGTCACAGTTCTGGCTACTTATGTGGCTCCATCTCTCAGGGGTTAGAGCACTGGTCTCGTAAACCAGGGGTTATGAGGTCCAATCTCACTGGGACCCAGTGTTTCCCAATGTTAAAATAGTCTATGCAATATCTTTAAGTGAGGAGAACCATTTCAATTTGGTCACACATTTGGATATTCAATTTGTACACAGAGTTATGATGTTCAGTCTAATCTGCTGATTGGTTACAAGAGCATGTCTAAAACATATGTGTTGCATTTTATTGGGCCGATTCTGTTCATGCTGATAGTTCCAACAAGTTTTTCACTATTATTATGAAACTATGGTAAGAGCTTTCCAATAATTTTACTTTAATGATAGCAAAAAAACACACACATTAGGAGTTTTTTAATACTTCTCACCCTGTTGTACACCTGTTCTGTTTCTGCTGACAGGCATGGTATTATCATTTCAGCTCACTACAGGACACTCTAACATAAAGTTGGAGAGCCATTAAAAATATGTCCAACTTTTTCAATATTTTCTATATAATTCAATTCAAGCAAAGACAGCTAATTTTTGCATTTATTTGATTTTCTGAAAAAGTTATATACTACATGCCTCAATCAAGTATATTGCAAATTTGTAGAATTTTTTTGTGAAAAGTCTACATTGGGACAAAAAGCGACAATAAAATGATAACAGAGATTTGAAATTTGCAGAAGATTTTTTTCCATCACTAAGCAGAATGAACATACATAGTGCTAAAGGCAAGGCTCCATAGCTCAGGGGTTAGAGCACTGGTCTTGTAAACCAGGGGTTGTGAGTTCAAATCTCACTGGGGCCTAGTGCTACTTTCTTGTTACTGCTGTTAAAATATAAATTGCAGCTCCCAATGTTGAAATAGTCAGCTCAAGAGCTTTAAGTGAGGAGAACCATTTCAATTTGGTCACACATTTGGATATTCAATTTGTACACAGAGTTATGATGTTCACTCTAATCTGCAAATTGGTTCCAAGAGCATGTCTTAAAATTATTTTATTGTATTGACTCTGTTCATGCTGATAATCCCATCATAATTTTTCAGTATCATTACAAACTGTAGAAAGAGCTTTTCCATAATTAAACTTTAAAGATAGCAACAATGGTATATACATTGTATTGTACAGTGCAGGTATCAACTTCATCAGTTGATCCAGAAGAGTTTTGAATTGACAACTGTAGCTGCCAGAAGGCTTTTTTGGTCATGTAAGCATATATAAAGTACAAATGCAAGCATACTCAAGGTAATGACCACTATTGGTCACAAATATCTCCATATAAAGACATTCTGTCATATCATTTTGAAGGCATTCCAGACTAAGGAGCACAAGGTTTGTGAGGCATAGAAAACATGACCAACATTTCCTCAATTTTATATATACACCTATTCAACATACAACAGCAAACTGAAAGTTTCTTTAAATTGTTTAATAGGTTATTAACTGCATGTCCCAAGCAGGCATTTCAGCAGTGGTCATTTGTTAAAAGTGTATATTTGGAGAATGAGATACAACTAATAATATCCAATAAGATTACTGAAATTTGAAGAAAACTCTTTTCCACCATAATTCAGACCCCGTATTGGTCACAGTTCTGGCTACTTATGTGGCTCCATCTCTCAGGGGTTAGAGCACTGGTCTCGTAAACCAGGGGTCATGAGGTCCAATCTCACTGGGACCCAGTGTTTCCCAATGTTAAAATAGTCTATGCAATATCTTTAAGTGAGGAGAACCATTTCAATTTGGTCACACATTTGGATATTCAATTTGTACACAGAGTTATGATGTTCAGTCTAATCTGCTGATTGGTTACAAGAGCATGTCTAAAACATATGTGTTGCATCTTATTGGGCCGATTCTGTTCATGCTGATAGTTCCAACAAGTTTTTCACTATTATTATGAAACTATGGTAAGAGCTTTCCAATAATTTTACTTTAATGATAGCAAAAAAACACACACATTAGGAGTTTTTTAATACTTCTCACCCTGTTGTACACCTGTTCTGTTTCTGCTGACAAGCATGGTATTATCATTTCAGCTCACTACAGGACACTCTAACATAAAGTTGGAGAGCCATTAAAAATATGTCCAACTTTTTCAATATTTTCTATATAATTCAATTCAAGCAAAGACAGCTAATTTTTGCATTTATTTGATTTTCTGAAAAAGTTATATACTACATGCCTTAATCAAGTATATTGCAAATTTGTAGAATTTTTTTGTGAAAAGTCTACATTGGGACAAAAAGCGACAATAAAATGATAACAGAGATTTGAAATTTGCAGAAGATTTTTTTCCATCACTAAGCAGAATGAACATACATAGTGCTAAATGCAAGGCTCCATAGCTCAGGGGTTAGAGCACTGGTCTTGTAAACCAGGGGTTGTGAGTTCAAATCTCACTGGGGCCTAGTGCTACTTTCTTGTTACTGCTGTTAAAATATAAATTGCAGCTCCCAATGTTGAAATAGTCAGCTCAAGAGCTTTAAGTGAGGAGAACCATTTCAATTTGGTCACACATTTGGATATTCAATTTGTACACAGAGTTATGATGTTCAGTCTAATCTGCTGATTGGTTACAAGAGCATGTCTAAAACATATTTGTTGCATTTTATTGGGCCGATTCTGTTCATGCTGATAGTTCCAACAAGTTTTTCACTATTATTATGAAACTATGGTAAGAGCTTTCCAATAATTTTACTTTAATGATAGCAAAAAACACACACATTAGGAGGTTTTTAATACTTCTCACCCTGCTGTACACCTGTTCTGTTTCTGCTGACAGGCATGGTATTATCATTTCAGCTCACTACAGGACACTCTAACACAAAGTTGGAGAGCCATTAAAAATATGTCCAACTTTTTCAATATTTTCTATATAATTCAATTCAAGCAAAGACAGCTAATTTTTGCATTTATTTGATTTTCTGAAAAAGTTATATACTACATGCCTCAATCAAGGATATTGCAAATTTGTAGAATTTTTTTGTGAAAAGTCTACATTGGGACAAAAAGCGACAATAAAATGATAACAGAGATTTGAAATTTGCAGAAGATTTTTTTCCATCACTAAGCAGAATGAACATACATAGTGCTGAAGGCAAGGCTCCATAGCTCAGGGGTTAGAGCACTGGTCTTGTAAACCAGGGGTCGTGAGTTCAAATCTCACTGGGGCCTAGTGCTACTTTCTTGTTACTGCTGCTAAAATATAAATTGCAGCTCCCAATGTTGAAATAGTCTGCTCAAGAGCTTTAAGTGAGGAGAACCATTTCAATTTGGTCACACATTTGGATATTCAATTTGTACACAGAGTTATGATGTTCAGTCTAATCTGCAAATTGGTTCCAAGAGCATGTCTTAAAATTATTTTATTTTACTGATTCTGTTCATGCTGATAATCCCATCATAATTTTTCAGTATCATTACAAACTGTAGAAAGAGCTTTTCTATATTTAAACTTTAAAGATAGCAACAATGGTATATACATTGTATTGTACCGTGCATGAATCAACTTCATCAGTTGATCCAGAAGAGTTTTGAATTGACAACTGTAGCTGCCAGAAGGCTTTTTTGGTCATGTAAGCATATATAAAGTACAAATGCAAGCATACTCAAGGTAATGACCACTATTGGTCACAAATATCTCAATATAAAGACATTCTGTCATATTATTTTGAAGGCATTCCAGACTAAGGAGCACAAGGTTTGTGAGGCATGGAAAACATGACCAACATTTCCTCAATTTTATATATACACCTATTCAACATACAGCAGCAAACTGAAAGTTTCTTTAAATTGTTTAATAGGTTATTAACTGCATGTCCCAAGCAGGCATTTCAGCAGTGGTCATTTGTTAAAAGTGTATATTTGGAGAATGAGCTACAACTAATAATATCCAATAAGATTACTGAAATTTGAAGAAAACTATTTTCCACCATAATTCAGACCCCGTATTGGTCACAGTTCTGGCTACTTATGTGGCTCCATAGCTCAGGGGTTAGAGCACTGGTCTCATAAACCAGGGGTCATGAGGTCCAATCTCACTGGGACCTAGTGTTTCCCAATGTTAAAATAGTCTATGCAATATCTTTAAGTGAGGAGAACCATTTCAATTTGGTCACATATTTGGATGGTTAATTTGGACAAAGACATATGATGTTCAGTCTAATCTGCTGATTGGTTACAAGAGCATGTCTAAAATATATTTGTTGCATTTTATTGGGCCGATTCTGTTCATGCTGATAGTTCCAACAAGTTTTTCACTATTATTATGAAACTATGGTAAGAGCTTTCCAATAATTTTACTTTAATGATAGCAAAAAAACACACACATTAGGAGGTTTTTAATACTTCTCACCCTGTTGTACACCTGTTCTGTTTCTGCTGACAGGCATGGTATTATCATTTCAGCTCTCTACAGGACACTCTAACACAAAGTTGGAGAGCCATTAAAAATATGTCCAACTTTTTCAATATTTTCTATATAATTCAATTCAAGCAAAGACAGCTAATTTTTGCATTTATTTGATTTTCTGAAAAAGTTATATACTACATGCCTCAATCAAGGATATTGCAAATTTGTAGAATTTTTTTGTGAAAAGTCTACATTGGGACAAAAAGCGACAATAAAATGATAACAGAGATTTGAAATTTGCAGAAGATATTTTTCCATCACTAAGCAGAATGAACAAACATAGTACTGAAGGCAAGGCTCCATAGCTCAGGGGTTAGGGCACTGGTCTTGTAAACCAGGGGTCGTGAGTTCAAATCTCACTGGGGCCTAGTGCTACTTTCTTGTTACTGCTGCTAAAATATAAATTGCTGCTCCCAATGTTGAAATAGTCTGCTCAAGAGCTTTAAGTGAGGAGAACCATTTCAATTTGGTCACACATTTGGATATTCAATTTGTACACAGAGTTATGATGTTCAGTCTAATCTGCAAATTGGTTCCAAGAGCATGTCTTAAAATTATTTTATTGTATTGACTCTGTTCATGCTGATAATCCCATCATAATTTTTCAGTATCATTACAAACTGTAGAAAGAGCTTTTCCATAATTAAACTTTAAAGATAGCAACAATGGTATATACATTGTATTGTACCGTGCAGGAATCAACTTCATCAGTTGATCCAGAAGAGTTTTGAATTGACAACTGTAGCTGCCAGAAGGCTTTTTTGGTCATGTAAGCATATATAAAGTACAAATGCAAGCATACTCAAGGTAATGACCACTATTGGTCACAAATATCTCAATATAAAGACATTCTGTCATATCATTTTGAAGGCATTCCAGTCTAAGGAGCACAAGGTTTGTGAGGCATAGAAAACATGACCAACATTTCCTCAATTTTATATATACACCTATTCAACATACAACAGCAAACTGAAAGTTTCTTTAAATTGTTTAATAGGTTATTAACTGCATATCCCAAGCAGGCATTTCAGCAGTAGTCATTTGTTAAAAGTGTATATTTGGAGAATGAGATACAACTAATAATATCCAATAAGATTACTGAAATTTGAAGAAAACTCTTTTCCACCATAATTCAGACCCCGTATTGGTCACAGTTCTGGCTACTTATGTGGCTCCATCTCTCAGGGGTTAGAGCACTGGTCTCGTAAACCAGGGGTCATGAGTTCAAATCTGACTGGGGCCTAGTGCTACTTTCTTGTTACTGCTGCTAAAATATAAATTGCAGCTCCCAATGTTGAAATAGTCTGCTCAAGAGCTTTAAGTGAGGAGAACCATTTCAATTTGGTCACACATTTGGATATTCAATTTGTACACAGAGTTATGATGTTCAGTCTAATCTGCAAATTGGTTCCAAGAGCTTGTCTTAAAATTATTTTATTGTACTGATTCTGTTCATGCTGATAATCCCATCATAATTTTTCAGTATCATTACAAACTGTAGAAAGAGCTTTTCCATAATTAAACTTTAAAGATAGCAACAATGGTATATACATTGTATTAATCTGTATTGTACCGTGCAGGAATCAACTTCATCAGTTGATCCAGAAGAGTTTTGAATTGACAACTGTAGCTGCCAGAAGGCTTTTTTGGTCATGTAAGCATATATAAAGTACAAATGCAAGCATACTCAAGGTAATGACCACTATTGGTCACAAATATCTCAATATAAAGACATTCTGTCATATCATTTTGAAGGCATTCCAGACTAAGGAGCACAAGGTTTGTGAGGCATGGAAAACATGACCAACATTTCCTCAATTTTATATATACACCTATTCAACATACAACAGCAAACTGAAAGTTTCTTTAAATTGTTTAATAGTTTATTAACTGCATGTCCCAAGCAGGCATTTCAGCAGTGGTCATTTGTTAAAAGTGTATATTTAGAGAATGAGCTACAACTAATAATATCCAATAAGATTACTGAAATTTGAAGAAAACTCTTTTCCACCATAATTCAGACCCCGTATTGGTCACAGTTCTGGCTACTTATGTGGCTCCATCTCTCAGGGGTTAGAGCACTGGTCTCGTAAACCAGGGGTCATGAGGTCCAATCTCACTGGGACCCAGTGTTTCCCAATGTTAAAATAGTCTATGCAATATCTTTAAGTGAGGAGAACCATTTCAATTTAATCACACATTTGGATATTCAATTTGTACACAGAGTTATGATGTTCAGTCTAATCTGCTGATTGGTTACAAGAGCATGTCTAAAACATATTTGTTGCATTTTATTGGGCCGATTCTGTTCATGCTGATAGTTCCAACAAGTTTTTCACTATTATTATGAAACTATGGTAAGAGCTTTCCAATAATTTAACTTTAATGATAGCACAAAAACACACACATTAGGAGGTTTTTAATACTTCTCACCCTGCTGTACACCTGTTCTGTTTCTGCTGACAGGCATGGTATTATCATTTCAGCTCACTACAGGACACTCTAACACAAAGTTGGAGAGCCATTAAAAATATGTCCAACTTTTTCAATATTTTCTATATAATTCAATTCAAGCAAAGACAGCTAATTTTTGCATTTATTTGATTTTCTGAAAAAGTTATATACTACATGCCTCAATCAAGGATATTGCAAATTTGTAGAATTTTTTTGTGAAAAGTCTACATTGGGACAAAAAGCGACAATAAAATGATAACAGAGATTTGAAATTTGCAGAAGATTTTTTTCCATCACTAAGCAGAATGAACCTACATAGTGCTGAAGGCAAGGCTCCATAGCTCAGGGGTTAGAGCACTGGTCTTGTAAACCAGGGGTTGTGAGTTCAAATCTCACTGGGGCCTAGTGCTACTTTCTTGTTACTGCTGCTAAAATATAAATTGCAGCTCCCAATGTTGAAATAGTCTGCTCAAGAGCTTTAAGTGAGGAGAACCATTTCAATTTGGTCACACATTTGGATATTCAATTTGTACACAGAGTTATGATGTTCAGTCTAATCTGCAAATTGGTTCCAAGAGCATGTCTTAAAATTATTTTATTGTACTGATTCTGTTCATGCTGATAATCCCATCATAATTTTTCAGTATCATTACAAACTGTAGAAAGAGCTTTTCCATAATTAAACTTTAAAGATAGCAACAATGGTATATACATTGTATTAATCTGTATTGTACCGTGCAGGAATCAACTTCATCAGTTGATTCTGAAGAGTTTTGAATTGACAACTGTAGCTGCCAGAAGGCTTTTTTGGTCATGTAAGCATATATAAAGTACAAATGCAAGCATACTCAAGGTAATGACCACTATTGGTCACAAATATCTCAATATAAAGACATTCTGTCATATCATTTTGAAGGCATTCCAGACTAAGGAGCACAAGGTTTGTGAGGCATAAAAAACATGACCAACAATTCCTCAATTTTATATATACACCTATTCAACATACAACAGCAAACTGAAAGTTTCTTTAAATTGTTTAATAGGTTATTAACTGCATGTCCCAAGCAGGCATTTCAGCAGTGGTCATTTGTTAAAAGTGTATATTTGGAGAATGAGATACAACTAATAATATCCAATAAGATTACTGAAATTTGAAGAAAACTCTTTTCCACCATAATTCAGACCCCGTATTGGTCACAGTTCTGGCTACTTATGTGGCTCCATCTCTCAGGGGTTAGAGCACTGGTCTCGTAAACCAGGGGTCATGAGGTCCAATCTCACTGGGACCCAGTGTTTCCCAATGTTAAAATAGTCTATGCAATATCTTTAAGTGAGGAGAACCATTTCAATTTGGTCACACATTTGGATATTCAATTTGTACACAGAGTTATGATGTTCAGTCTAATATGCTGATTGGTTACAAGAGCATGTCTAAAACATATTTGTTGCATTTTATTGGGCCGATTCTGTTCATGCTGATAGTTCCAACAAGTTTTTCACTATTATTATGAAACTATGGTAAGAGCTTTCCAATAATTTTACTTTAATGATAGCACAAAAACACACACATTAGGAGGTTTTTAATACTTCTCACCCTGTTGTACACCTGTTCTGTTTCTGCTGACAGGCATGGTATTATCATTTCAGCTCACTACAGGACACTCTAACACAAAGTTGGAGAGCCATTCAAAATATGTCCAACTTTTTCAAAATTTTCTATATAATTCAATTCAAGAAAAGACAGCTAATTTTTGCATTTATTTGATTTTCTGAAAAAGTTATATACTACATGCCTCAATCAAGGATATTGCAAATTTGTAGAATTTTTTTGTGAAAAGTCTACATTGGGACAAAAAGCGACAATAAAATGATAACAGATATTTGAAATTTGCAGAAGATTTTTTTCCATCACTAAGCAGAATGAACACACATAGTGCTGAAGGCAAGGCTCCATAGCTCAGGGGTTAGAGCGCTGGTCTTGTAAACCAGGGGTCGTGAGTTCAAATCTCACTGGGGCCTAGTACTACTTTCTTGTTACTGCTGCTAAAATATAAATTGTAGCTCCCAATGTTGAAATAGTCTGCTCAAGAGCTTTAAGTGAGGAGAACCATTTCAATTTGGTCACACATTTGGATATTCAATTTGTACACAGAGTTATGATGTTCAGTCTAATCTGCAAATTGGTTCCAAGAGCATGTCTTAAAATTATTTTATTGTATTGACTTTGTTCATGCTGATAATCCCATCATAATTTTTCAGTATCATTACAAACTGTAGAAAGAGCTTTTCCATAATTAAACTTTAAAGATAGCAACAATGGTATATACATTGTATTGTACCGTGCATGAATCAACTTCATCAGTTGATCCAGAAGAGTTTTGAATTGACAACTGTAGCTGCCAGAAGGCTTTTTTGGTCATGTAAGCATATATAAAGTACAAATGCAAGCATACTCAAGGTAATGACCACTATTGGTCACAAATATCTCAATATAAAGACATTCTGTCATATCATTTTGAAGGCATTCCAGACTAAGGAGCACAAGGTTTGTGAGGCATGGAAAACATGACCAACATTTCCTCAATTTTATATATACACCTATTCAACATACAACAGCAAACTGAAAGTTTCTTTAAATTGTTTAATAGTTTATTAACTGCATGTCCCAAGCAGGCATTTCAGCAGTGGTCATTTGTTAAAAGTGTATATTTAGAGAATGAGCTACAACTAATAATATCCAATAAGATTACTGAAATTTGAAGAAAACTCTTTTCCACCATAATTCAGACCCCGTATTGGTCACAGTTCTGGCTACTTATGTGGCTCCATCTCTCAGGGGTTAGAGCACTGGTCTCGTAAACCAGGGGTCATGAGGTCCAATCTCACTGGGACCCAGTGTTTCCCAATGTTAAAATAGTCTATGCAATATCTTTAAGTGAGGAGAACCATTTCAATTTAATCACACATTTGGATATTCAATTTGTACACAGAGTTATGATGTTCAGTCTAATCTGCTGATTGGTTACAAGAGCATGTCTAAAACATATTTGTTGCATTTTATTGGGCCGATTCTGTTCATGCTGATAGTTCCAACAAGTTTTTCACTATTATTATGAAACTATGGTAAGAGCTTTCCAATAATTTAACTTTAATGATAGCACAAAAACACACACATTAGGAGGTTTTTAATACTTCTCACCCTGCTGTACACCTGTTCTGTTTCTGCTGACAGGCATGGTATTATCATTTCAGCTCACTACAGGACACTCTAACACAAAGTTGGAGAGCCATTAAAAATATGTCCAACTTTTTCAATATTTTCTATATAATTCAATTCAAGCAAAGACAGCTAATTTTTGCATTTATTTGATTTTCTGAAAAAGTTATATACTACATGCCTCAATCAAGGATATTGCAAATTTGTAGAATTTTT
>NC_086454.1:129615167-129640167 GCF_028390025.1 Pseudophryne corroboree | reverse complement strand
AGAATGAGATACAACTAATAATATCCAATAAGATTACTGAAATTTGAAGAAAACTCTTTTCCACCATAATTCAGACCCCGTATTGGTCACAGTTCTGGCTACTTATGTGGCTCCATCTCTCAGGGGTTAGAGCACTGGTCTCGTAAACCAGGGGTCATGAGGTCCAATCTCACTGGGACCCAGTGTTTCCCAATGTTAAAATAGTCTATGCAATATCTTTAAGTGAGGAGAACCATTTCAATTTGGTCACACATTTGGATATTCAATTTGTACACAGAGTTATGATGTTCAGTCTAATCTGCTGATTGGTTACAAGAGCATGTCTAAAACATATTTGTTGCATTTTATTGGGCCGATTCTGTTCATGCTGATAGTTCCAACAAGTTTTTCACTATTATTATGAAACTATGGTAAGAGCTTTCCAATAATTTAACTTTAATGATAGCACAAAAACACACACACATTAGGAGGTTTTTAATACTTCTCACCCTGTTGTACACCTGTTCTGTTTCTGCTGACAGGCATGGTATTACCATTTCAGCTCACTACAGGACACTCTAACACAAAGTTGGAGAGCCATTAAAAATATGTCCAACTTTTTCAATATTTTCTATATAATTCAATTCAAGCAAAGACAGCTAATTTTTGCATTTATTTGATTTTCTGAAAAAGTTATATACTACATGCCTCAATCAAGGATATTGCAAATTTGTAGAATTTTTTTGTGAAAAGTCTACATTGGGACAAAAAGCGACAATAAAATGATAACAGAGATTTGAAATTTGCAGAAGATTTTTTTCCATCACTAAGCAGAATGAACCTACATAGTGCTGAAGGCAAGGCTCCATAGCTCTGGGGTTAGAGCGCTGGTCTTGTAAACCAGGGGTCGTGAGTTCAAATCTCACTGGGGCCTAGTGCTACTTTCTTGTTACTGCTGCTAAAATATAAATTGTAGCTCCCAATGTTGAAATAGTCTGCTCAAGAGCTTTAAGTGAGGAGAACCATTTCAATTTGGTCACACATTTGGATATTCAATTTGTACACAGAGTTATGATGTTCAGTCTAATCTGCAAATTGGTTCCAAGAGCATGTCTTAAAATTATTTTATTGTATTGACTTTGTTCATGCTGATAATCCCATCATAATTTTTCAGTATCATTACAAACTGTAGAAAGAGCTTTTCCATAATTAAACTTTAAAGATAGCAACAATGGTATATACATTGTATTGTACCGTGCATGAATCAACTTCATCAGTTGATCCAGAAGAGTTTTGAATTGACAACTGTAACTGCCAGAAGGCTTTTTTGGTCATGTAAGCATATATAAAGTACAAATGCAAGCATACTCAAGGTAATGACCACTATTGGTCACAAATATCTCAATATAAAGACATTCTGTCATATCATTTTGAAGGCATTCCAGACTAAGGAGCACAAGGTTTGTGAGGCATGGAAAACATGACCAACATTTCCTCAATTTTATATATACACCTATTCAACATACAGCAGCAAACTGAAAGTTTCTTTAAATTGTTTAATAGGTTATTAACTGCATGTCCCAAGCAGGCATTTCAGCAGTGGTCATTTGTTAAAAGTGTATATTTGGAGAATGAGCTACAACTAATAATATCCAATAAGATTACTGAAATTTGAAGAAAACTCTTTTCCACCATAATTCAGACCCCGTATTGGTCACAGTTCTGGCTACTTATGTGGCTCCATCTCTCAGGGTTTAGAGCACTGGTCTCGTAAACCAGGGGTCATGATGTCCAATCTCACTGGGACCCAGTGTTTCCCAATGTTAAAATAGTCTATGCAATATCTTTAAGTGAGGAGAACCATTTCAATTTGGTCACACATTTGGATATTCAATTTGTACACAGAGTTATGATGTTCAGTCTAATCTGCTGATTGTTTACAAGAGCATGTCTAAAATATATTTGTTGCATTTTATTGGGCCGATTCTGTTCATGCTGATAGTTCCAACAAGTTTTTCACTATTATTATGAAACTATGGTAAGAGCTTTCCAATAATTTTACTTTAATGATAGCAAAAAAACACACACATTAGGAGTTTTTTAATACTTCTCACCCTGTTGTACACCTGTTCTGTTTCTACTGACAGGCATGGTATTATCATTTCTGCTCACTACAGGACACTCTAACACAAAGTTGGAGAGCCATTAAAAATATGTCCAACTTTTTCAATATTTTCTATATAATTCAATTCAAGCAAAGACAGCTAATTTTTGCATTTATTTGATTTTCTGAAAAAGTTATATACTACATGCCTCAATCAAGTATATTGCAAATTTGTAGAATTTTTTTGTGAAAAGTCTACATTGGGACAAAAAGCGACAATAAAATGATAACAGAGATTTGAAATTTGCAGAAGATTTTTTTCCATCACTAAGCAGAATGAACATACATAGTGCTGAAGGCAAGGCTCCATAGCTCAGGGGTTAGAGCACTGGTCTTGTAAACCAGGGGTCATGAGTTCAAATCTCACTGGGGCCTAGTGCTACTTTCTTGTTACTGCTGCTAAAATATAAATTGCAGCTCCCAATGTTGAAATAGTCTGCTCAAGAGCTTTAAGTGAGGAGAACCATTTCAATTTGGTCACACATTTGGATATTCAATTTGTACACAGAGTTATGATGTTCAGTCTAATCTGCAAATTGGTTCCAAGAGCAAGTCTTAAAATTATTTTATTGTATTGACTCTGTTCATGCTGATAATCCCATCATAATTTTTCAGTATTATTACAAACTGTAGAAAGAGCTTTTCCATAATTAAACTTTAAAGATAGCAACAATGATATATACATTGTATTAATCTGTATTGTACCGTGCAGGAATCAACTTCATCAGTTGATCCAGAAGAGTTTTGAATTGACAACTGTAGCTGCCAGAAGGCTTTTTTGGTCATGTAAGCATATATAAAGTACAAATGCAAGCATACTCAAGGTAATGACCACTATTGGTCACAAATATCTCAATATAAAGACATTCTGTCATATCATTTTGAAGGCATTCCAGACTAAGGAGCACAAGGTTTGTGAGGCATGGAAAACATGACCAACATTTCCTCAATTTTATATATACACCTATTCAACATACAGCAGCAAACTGAAAGTTTCTTTAAATTGTTTAATAGGTTATTAACTGCATGTCCCAAGCAGGCATTTCAGCAGTGGTCATTTGTTAAAAGTGTATATTTGGAGAATGAGCTACAACTAATAATATCCAATAAGATTACTGAAATTTGAAGAAAACTCTTTTCCACCATAATTCAGACCCCGTATTGGTCACAGTTCTGGCTACTTATGTGGCTCCATAGCTCAGGGGTTAGAGCACTGGTCTCGTAAACCAGGGGTCATGAGGTCCAATCTCACTGGGACCTAGTGTTTCCCAATGTTAAAATAGTCTATGCAATATCTTTAAGTGAGGAGAACCATTTCAATTTGGTCACATATTTGGATGGTTAATTTGGACAAAGACATATGATGTTCAGTCTAATCTGCTGATTGGTTACAAGAGCATGTCTAAAATATATTTGTTGCATTTTATTGGGCCGATTCTGTTCATGCTGATAGTTCCAACAAGTTTTTCACTATTATTATGAAACTATGGTAAGAGCTTTCCAATAATTTAACTTTAATGATAGCAAAAAAACACACACATTAGGAGGTTTTTAATACTTCTCACCCTGTTGTACACCTGTTCTGTTTCTGCTGACAGGCATGGTATTATCATTTCAGCTCACTACAGGACACTCTAACACAAAGTTGGAGAGCCATTAAAAATATGTCCAACTTTTTCAATATTTTCTATATAATTCAATTCAAGCACAGACAGCTAATTTTTGCATTTATTTGATTTTCTGAAAAAGTTATATACTACATGCCTCAATCAAGGATATTGCAAATTTTTAGAATTTTTTTTGTGAAAAGTCTACATTGGGACAAAAAGCGACAATAAAATGATAACAGAGATTTGAAATTTGCAGAAGATTTTTTTCCATCACTAAGCAGAATGAACATACATAGTGCTGAAGGCAAGGCTCCATAGCTCAGGGGTTAGAGCACTGGTCTTGTAAACCAGCGGTCGTGAGCTCAAATCTCACTGGGGCCTAGTGCTACTTTCTTGTTACTGCTGCTAAAATATAAATTGCAGCTCCCAATGTTGAAATAGTCTGCTCAAGAGCTTTAAGTGAGGAGAACCATTTCAATTTGGTCACACATTTGGATATTCAATTTGTACACAGAGTTATGATGTTCAGTCTAATCTGCAAATTGGTTCCAAGAGCATGTCTTAAAATTATTTTATTGTACTGATTCTGTTCATGCTGATAATCCCATCATAATTTTTCAGTATCATTACAAACTGTAGATAGAGCTTTTCCATAATTAAACTTTAAAGATAACAACAATGGTATATACATTGTATTAATCTGTATTGTACCGTGCAGGAATCAACTTCATCAGTTGATCCAGAAGAGTTTTGAATTGACAACTGTAGCTGCCAGAAGGCTTTTTTGGTCATGTAAGCATATATAAAGTACAAATGCAAGCATACTCAAGGTAATGACCACTATTGGTCACAAATATCTCAATATAAAGACATTCTGTCATATCATTTTGAAGGCATTCCAGACTAAGGTTTGTGAGACATGGAAAACATGACCAACATTTCCTCAATTTTATATATACACCTATTCAACATACAACAGCAAACTGAAAGTTTCTTTAAATTGTTTAATAGGTTATTAACTGCATGTCCCAAGCAGGCATTTCAGCAGTGGTCATTTGTTAAAAGTGTATATTTGGAGAATGAGCTACAACTAATAATATCCAATAAGATTACTGAAATTTGAAGAAAACTCTTTTCCACCATAATTCAGACCCCATATTGGTCACAGTTCTGGCTACTTATGTGGCTCCATCTCTCAGGGGTTAGAGCACTTGTCTCGTAAACCAGGGGTCATGAGGTCCAATCTCACTGGGACCTAGTGTTTCCCAATGTTAAAATAGTCTATGCAATATCTTTAAGTGAGGAGAACCATTTCAATTTGGTCACACATTTGGATATTCAATTTGTACACAGAGTTATGATGTTCAGTCTAATCTGCTGATTGGTTACAAGAGCATGTCTAAAACATATTTGTTGCATTTTATTGGGCCGATTCTGTTCATGCTGATAGTTCCAACAAGTTTTTCACTATTATTATGAAACTATGGTAAGAGCTTTCCAATAATTTTACTTTAATGATAGCAAAAAAACACACACATTAGGAGGTTTTTAATACTTCTCACCCTGTTGTACACCTGTTCTGTTTCTGCTGACAGGCATGGTATTATCATTTCAGCTCACTACAGGACACTCTAACACAAAGTTGGAGAGCCATTAAAAATATGTCCAACTTTTTCAATATTTTCTATATAATTCAATTCAAGCAAAGACAGCTAATTTTTGCATTTATTTGATTTTCTGAAAAAGTTATATACTACATGCCTCAATCAAGGATATTGCAAATTTGTAGAATTTTTTTGTGAAAAGTCTACATTGGGACAAAAAGCGACAATAAAATGATAACAGAGATTTGAAATTTGCAGAAGATTTTTTTCCATCACTAAGCAGAATGAACATACATAGTGCTGAAGGCAAGGCTCCATAGCTCAGGGGTTAGAGCACTGGTCTTGTAAACCAGGGGTTGTGAGTTCAAATCTCACTGGGGCCTAGTGCTACTTTCTTGTTACTGCTGCTAAAATATAAATTGCAGCTCCCAATGTTGAAATAGTCTGCTCAAGAGCTTTAAGTGAGGAGAACCATTTCAATTTGGTCACACATTTGGATATTCAATTTGTACACAGAGTTATGATGTTCAGTCTAATCTGCAAATTGGTTCCAAGAGCATGTCTTAAAATTATTTTATTGTACTGATTCTGTTCATGCTGATAATCCCATCATAATTTTTCAGTATCATTACAAACTGTAGAAAGAGCTTTTCCATAATTAAACTTTAAAGATAGCAACAATGGTATATACATTGTATTAATCTGTATTGTACCGTGCAGGAATCAACTTCATCAGTTGATTCTGAAGAGTTTTGAATTGACAACTGTAGCTGCCAGAAGGCTTTTTTGGTCATGTAAGCATATATAAAGAACACATGCAAGCATACTCAAGGTAATGACCACTATTGGTCACAAATATCTCAATATAAAGACATTCTGTCATATCATTTTGAAGGCATTCCAGACTAAGGAGCACAAGGTTTGTGAGGCATAGAAAACATGACCAACATTTCCTCAATTTTATATATACACCTATTCAACATACAACAGCAAACTGAAAGTTTCTTTAAATTGTTTAATAGGTTATTAACTGCATGTCCCAAGCAGGCATTTCAGCAGTGGTCATTTGTTAAAAGTGTATATTTGGAGAATGAGATACAACTAATAATATCCAATAAGATTACTGAAATTTGAAGAAAACTCTTTTCCACCATAATTCAGACCCCGTATTGGTCACAGTTCTGGCTACTTATGTGGCTCCATCTCTCAGGGGTTAGAGCACTGGTCTCGTAAACCAGGGGTCATGAGGTCCAATCTCACTGGGACCCAGTGTTTCCCAATGTTAAAATAGTCTATGCAATATCTTTAAGTGAGGAGAACCATTTCAATTTGGTCACACATTTGGATATTCAATTTGTACACAGAGTTATGATGTTCAGTCTAATCTGCTGATTGGTTACAAGAGCATGTCTAAAACATATTTGTTGCATTTTATTGGGCCGATTCTGTTCATGCTGATAGTTCCAACAAGTTTTTCACTATTATTATGAAACTATGGTAAGAGCTTTCCAATAATTTTACTTTAATGATAGCAAAAAAACACACACATTAGGAGGTTTTTAATACTTCTCACCCTGTTGTACACCTGTTCTGTTTCTGCTGACAGGCATGGTATTATTATTTCAGCTCACTACAGGACACTCTAACACAAAGTTGGAGAGCCATTAAAAATATGTCCAACTTTTTCAATATTTTCTATATAATTCAATTAAAGCAAAGACAGCTAATTTTTGCATTTATTTGATTTTCTGAAAAAGTTATATACTACATGCCTCAATCAAGGATATTGCAAATTTGTAGAATTTTTTTGTGAAAAGTCTACATTGGGACAAAAAGCGACAATAAAATGATAACAGAGATTTGAAATTTGCAAAAGATTTTTTTCCATCACTAAGCAGAATGAACATACATAGTGCTGAAGGCAAGGCTCCATAGCTCAGGGGTTAGAGCACTGGTCTTGTAAACCAGGGGTTGTGAGTTCAAATCTCACTGGGGCCTAGTGCTACTTTCTTGTTACTGCTGCTAAAATATAAATTGCAGCTCCCAATGTTGAAATAGTCTGCTCAAGAGCTTTAAGTGAGGAGAACCATTTCAATTTGGTCACACATTTGGATATTCAATTTGTACACAGAGTTATGATGTTCAGTCTAATCTGCAAATTGGTTCCAAGAGCGTGTCTTAAAATTATTTTATTGTACTGATTCTGTTCATGCTGATAATCCCATCATAATTTTTCAGTATCATTACAAACTGTAGAAAGAGCTTTTCCATAATTAAACTTTAAAGATAGCAACAATGGTATATACATTGTATTAATCTGTATTGTACCGTGCAGGAATCAACTTCATCAGTTGATCCAGAAGAGTTTTGAATTGACAACTGTAGCTGCCAGAAGGCTTTTTTGGTCATGTAAGCATATATAAAGTACAAATGCAAGCATACTCAAGGTAATGACCACTATTGGTCACAAATATCTCAATATAAAGACATTCTGTCATATCATTTTGAAGGCATTCCAGTCTAAGGAGCACAAGGTTTGTGAGGCATAGAAAACATGACCAACATTTCCTCAATTTTATATATACACCTATTCAACATACAACAGCAAACTGAAAGTTTCTTTAAATTGTTTAATAGGTTATTAACTGCATGTCCCAAGCAGGCATTTCAGCAGTGGTCATTTGTTAAAAGTGTATATTTGGAGAATGAGATACAACTAATAATATCCAATAAGATTACTGAAATTTGAAGAAAACTCTTTTCCACCATAATTCAGACCCCGTATTGGTCACAGTTCTGGCTACTTATGTGGCTCCATCTCTCAGGGGTTAGAGCACTGGTCTCGTAAACCAGGGGTCATGAGGTCCAATCTCACTGGGACCCAGTGTTTCCCAATGTTAAAATAGTCTATGCAATATCTTTAAGTGAGGAGAACCATTTCAATTTGGTCACACATTTGGATATTCAATTTGTACACAGAGTTATGATGTTCAGTCTAATCTGCTGATTGGTTACAAGAGCATGTCTAAAACATAGTTGTTGCATTTTATTGGGCCGATTCTGTTCATGCTGATAGTTCCAACAAGTTTTTCACTATTATTATGAAACTATGGTAAGAGCTTTCCAATAATTTTACTTTAATGATAGCAAAAAAACACACACATTAGGAGGTTTTTAATACTTCTCACCCTGTTGTACACCTGTTCTGTTTCTGCTGACAGGCATGGTATTATCATTTCAGCTCACTACAGGACACTCTAACACAAAGTTGGAGAGCCATTAAAAATATGTCCAACTTTTTCAATATTTTCTATATAATTCAATTCAAGCAAAGACAGCTAATTTTTGCATTTATTTGATTTTCTGAAAAAGTTATATACTACATGTCTCAATCAAGGATATTGCAAATTTGTAGAATTTTTTTGTGAAAAGTCTACATTGGGACAAAAAGCGACAATAAAATGATAACAGAACATACATAGTGCTGAAGGCAAGGCTCCATAGCTCAGGGGTTGGAGCACTGGTTTTGTAAACCAGGGGTCGTGAGTTCAAATCTCACTGGGGCCTAGTGCTACTTTCTTGTTACTGCTGCTAAAATATAAATTGCAGCTCCCAATGTTGAAATAGTCTGCTCAAGAGCTTTAAGTGAGGAGAACCATTTCAATTTGGTCACACATTTGGATATTCAATTTGTACACAGAGTTATGATGTTCAGTCTAATCTGCAAATTGGTACCAAGAGCATGTCTTAAAATTATTTTATTGTACTGATTCTGTTCATGCTGATAATCCCATCATAATTTTTCAGTATCATTACAAACTGTAGAAAGAGCTTTTCCATAATTAAACTTTAAAGATAGCAACAATGGTATATACATTGTATTAATCTGTATTGTACCGTGCAGGAATCAACTTCATCAGTTGATTCTAAAGAGTTTTGAATTGACAACTGTAGCTGCCAGAAGGCTTTTTTGGTCATGTAAGCATATAAAAAGTACAAATGCAAGCATACTCAAGGTAATGACCACTATTGGTCACAAATATCTCAATATAAAGACATTCTGTCATATCATTTTGAAGGCATTCCAGACTAAGGAGCACAAGGTTTGTGAGGCATAGAAAACATGACCAACATTTCCTCAATTTTATATATACACCTATTCAACATACAACAGCAAACTGAAAGTTTCTTTAAATTGTTTAATAGGTTATTAACTGCATGTCCCAAGCAGGCATTTCAGCAGTGGTCATCTGTTAAAAGTGTATATTTGGAGAATGAGCTACAACTAATAATATCCAATAAGATTACTGAAATTTGAAGAAAACTCTTTTCCACCATAATTCAGACCCCGTATTGGTCACAGTTCTGGCTACTTATGTGGCTCCATCTCTCAGGGGTTAGAGCACTGGTCTCGTAAACCAGGGGTCATGAGGTCCAATCTCACTGGGACCTAGTGTTTCCCAATGTTAAAATAGTCTATGCAATATCTTTAAGTGAGGAGAACCATTTCAATTTGGTCACACATTTGGATATTCAATTTGTACACAGAGTTATGATGTTCAGTCTAATCTGCTATTTGGTTACAAGAGCATGTCTAAAACATATTTGTTGCATTTTATTGGGCCGATTCTGTTCATGCTGATAGTTCCAACAAGTTTTTCACTATTATTATGAAACTATGGTAAGAGCTTTCCAATAATTTTACTTTAATGATAGCAAAAAAACACACACATTAGGAGGTTTTTAATACTTCTCACCCTGTTGTACACCTGTTCTGTTTCTGCTGACAGGCATGGTATTATCATTTCAGCTCACTACAGGACACTCTAACACAAAGTTGGAGAGCCATTAAAAATATGTCCAACTTTTCAATATTTTCTATATAATTCAATTCAAGCAAAGACAGCTAATTTTTGCATTTATTTGATTTTCTTAAAAAGTTATATACTACATGCCTCAATCAAGGATATTGCAAATTTGTAGAATTTTTTTGTGAAAAGTCTACATTGGGACAAAAAGCGACAATAAAATGATAACAGAGAATTGAAATTTGCAGAAGATTTTTTTCCATCACTAAGCAGAATGAACATACATAGTGCTGAAGGCAAGGCTCCATAGCTCAGGGGTTAAAACACTGGTCTTGTAAACCAGGGGTCGTGAGTTCAAATCTCACTGGGGCCTAGTGCTACTTTCTTGTTACTGCTGCTAAAATATAAATTGCAGCTCCCAATGTTGAAATAGTCTGCTCAAGAGCTTGGATATTCAATTTGTACAGAGTTATGATGTTCAGTCTAATCTGCAAATTGGTTCCAAGAGCATGTCTTAAAATTATTTTATTGTACTGATTCTGTTCATGCTGATAATCCCATCATAATTTTTCAGTATCATTACAAACTGTAGAAAGAGCTTTTCCATAATTAAACTTTAAAGATAGCAACAATGGTATATACATTGTATTAATCTGTATTGTACCGTGCAGGAATCAACTTCATCAGTTGATCCAGAAGAGTTTTGAATTGACAACTGTAGCTGCCAGAAAGCTTTTTTGGTCATGTAAGCATATATAAAGTACAAATGCAAGCATACTCAAGGTAATGACCACTATTGGTCACAAATATCTCAATTTAAAGACATTCTGTCATATCATTTTGAAGGCATTCCAGACTAAGGAGCACAAGGTTTGTGAGGCATAGAAAACATGACCAACATTTCCTCAATTTTATATATACACCTATTCAACATACAACAGCAAACTGAAAGTTTCTTTAAATTGTTTAATAGGTTATTAACTGCATGTCCCAAGCAGGCATTTCAGCAGTGGTCATTTGTTAAAAGTGTATATTTGGAGAATGAGCTACAACTAATAATATCCAATAAGATTACTGAAATTTGAAGAAAACTCTTTTCCACCATAATTCAGACCCCGTATTGGTCACAGTTCTGGCTACTTATGTGGCTCCATAGCTCAGGGGTTAGAGCACTGGTCTCGTAAACCAGGGGTCATGAGGTCCAATCTCACTGGGACCTAGTGTTTCCCAATGTTAAAATAGTCTATGCAATATCTTTAAGTGAGGAGAACCATTTCAATTTGGTCACACATTTGGATATTCAATTTGTACACAGAGTTATGATGTTCAGTCTAATCTGCTGATTGGTTACAAGAGCATGTCTAAAATATATTTGTTGCATTTTATTTGGCCGATTCTGTTCATGCTGATAGTTCCAACAAGTTTTTCACTATTATTATGAAACTATGGTAAGAGCTTTCCAATAATTTTACTTTAATGATAGCAAAAAAACACACACATTAGGAGGTTTTTAATACTTCTCACCCTGTTGTACACCTGTTCTGTTTCTGCTGACAGGCATGGTATTATCATTTCAGCTCACTACAGGACACTCTAACACAAAGTTGGAGCGCCATTAAAAATATGTCCAACTTTTTCAATATTTTCTATATAATTCAATTCAAGCAAAGACAGCTAATTTTTGCATTTATTTGATTTTCTGAAAAAGTTATATACTACATGCCTCAATCAAGGATATTGCAAATTTGTAGAATTTTTTTGTGAAAAGTCTACATTGGGACAAAAAGCGACAATAAAATGATAACAGAGATTTGAAATTTGCAGAAGATTTTTTTCCATCACTAAGCAGAATGAACATACATAGTGCTGAAGGCAAGGCTCCATAGCTCAGGGGTTAAAACACTGGTCTTGTAAACCAGGGGTCGTGAGTTCAAATCTCACTGGGGCCTAGTGCTACTTTCTTGTTACTGCTGCTAAAATATAAATTGCAGCTCCCAATGTTGAAATAGTCTGCTCAAGAGCTTGGATATTCAATTTGTACAGAGTTATGATGTTCAGTCTAATCTGCAAATTGGTTCCAAGAGCATGTCTTAAAATTATTTTATTGTACTGATTCTGTTCATGCTGATAATCCCATCATAATTTTTCAGTATCATTACAAACTGTAGAAAGAGCTTTTCCATAATTAAACTTTAAAGATAGCAACAATGGTATATACATTGTATTAATCTGTATTGTACCGTGCAGGAATCAACTTCATCAGTTGATCCAGAAGAGTTTTGAATTGACAACTGTAGCTGCCAGAAGGCTTTTTTGGTCATGTAAGCATATATAAAGTACAAATGCAAGCATACTCAAGGTAATGACCACTATTGGTCACAAATATCTCAATTTAAAGACATTCTGTCATATCATTTTGAAGGCATTCCAGACTAAGGAGCACAAGGTTTGTGAGGCATAGAAAACATGACCAACATTTCCTCAATTTTATATATACACCTATTCAACATACAACAGCAAACTGAAAGTTTCTTTAAATTGTTTAATAGGTTATTAACTGCATGTCCCAAGCAGACATTTCAGCAGTGGTCATTTGTTAAAAGTGTATATTTGGAGAATGAGCTACAACTAATAATATCCAATAAGATTACTGAAATTTGAAGAAAACTCTTTTCCACCATAATTCAGACCCCGTATTGGTCACAGTTCTGGCTACTTATGTGGCTCCATCTCTCAGGGGTTAGAGCACTGGTCTCGTAAACCAGGGGTCATGAGGTCCAATCTCACTGGGACCTAGTGTTTCCCAATGTTAAAATAGTCTATGCAATATCTTTAAGTGAGGAGAACCATTTCAATTTGGTCACATATTTGGATGGTTAATTTGGACAAAGACATATGATGTTCAGTCTAATCTGCTGATTGGTTACAAGAGCATGTCTAAAATATATTTGTTGCATTTTATTGGGCCGATTCTGTTCATGCTGATAGTTCCAACAAGTTTTTCACTATTATTATGAAACTATGGTAAGAGCTTTCCAATAATTTTCTTTAATGATAGCAAAAAAACACACACATTAGGAGGTTTTTAATACTTCTCACCCTGTTGTACACCTGTTCTGTTTCTGCTGACAGGCATGGTATTATCATTTCAGCTCACTACAGGACACTCTAACACAAAGTTGGAGAGCCATTAAAAATATGTCCAACTTTTTCAATATTTTCTATATAATTCAATTCAAGCAAAGACAGCTAATTTTTGCATTTATTTGATTTTCTGAAAAAGTTATATACTACATGCCTCAATCAAGGATATTGCAAATTTGTAGAATTTTTGTGTGAAAAGTCTACATTGGGACAAAAAGCGACAATAAAATGATAACAGAGATTTGAAATTTGCAGAAGATTTTTTTCCATCACTAAGCAGAATGAACATACATAGCGCTGAAGGCAAGGCTCCATAGCTCAGGGGTTAGAGCACTGGTCTTGTAAACCAGGGGTCGTGAGTTCAAATCTCACTGGGGCCTAGTGCTACTTTCTTGTTACTGCTGCTAAAATATAAATTGCAGCTCCCAATGTTGAAATAGTCTACTCAAGAGCTTTAAGTGAGGAGAACCATTTAAATTTGGTCACACATTTGGATATTCAATTTGTACACAGAGTTATGATGTTCAGTCTAATCTGCAAATTGGTTCCAAGAGCATGTCTTAAAATTATTTTATTGTACTGATTCTGTTCATGCTGATAATCCCATCATAATTTTTCAGTATCATTACAAACTGTAGAAAGAGCTTTTCCATAATTAAACTTTAAAGATAGCAACAATGGTATATACATTGCAGCTTTGCAGCTCCCAATGTTGAAATAGTCTGCTCAAGAGCTTTAAGTGAGGAGAACCATTTAAATTTGGTCACACATTTGGATATTCAATTTGTACACAGAGTTATGATGTTCAGTCTAATCTGCAAATTGGTTCCAAGAGCATGTCTTAAAATTATTTTATTGTACTGATTCTGTTCATGCTGATAATCCCATCATAATTTTTCAGTATCATTACAAACTGTAGAAAGAGCTTTTCCATAATTAAACTTTAAAGATAGCAACAATGGTATATACATTGTATTAATCTGTATTGTACCGTGCAGGAATCAACTTCATCAGTTGATCCAGAAGAGTTTTGAATTGACAACTGTAGCTGCCAGAAGGCTTTTTTGGTCATGTAAGCATATATAAAGTACAAATGCAAGCATACTCAAGGTAATGACCACTATTGGTCACAAATATCTCAATATAAAGACATTCTGTCATATCATTTTGAAGGCATTCCAGACTAAGGAGCACAAGGTTTGTGAGGCATGGAAAACATGACCAACATTTCCTCAATTTTATATATACACCTATTCAACATACAACAGCAAACTGAAAGTTTCATTAAATTGTTTAATAGGTTATTAACTGCATGTCCCAAGCAGGCATTTCAGCAGTGGTCATTTGTTAAAAGTGTATATTTGGAGAATGAGCTACAACTAATAATATCCAATAAGATTACTGAAATTTGAAGAAAACTCTTTTCCACCATAATTCAGACCCCATATTGGTCACAGTTCTGGCTACTTATGTGGCTCCATCTCTCAGGGGTTAGAGCACTGGTCTCGTAAACCAGGGGTCATGAGGTCCAATCTCACTGGGACCTAGTGTTTCCCAATGTTAAAATAGTCTATGCAATATCTTTAAGTGAGGAGAACCATTTCAATTTGGTCACACATTTGGATATTCAATTTGTACACAGAGTTATGATGTTCAGTCTAATCTGCTGATTGGTTACAAGAGCATGTCTAAAACATATTTGTTGCATTTTATTGGGCCGATTCTGTTCATGCTGATAGTTCCAACAAGTTTTTCACTATTATTATGAAACTATGGTAAGAGCTTTCCAATAATTTAACTTTAATGATAGCACAAAAACACACACATTAGGAGGTTTTTAATACTTCTCACCCTGTTGTACACCTGTTCTGTTTCTGCTGACAGGCATGGTATTATCATTTCAGCTCACTACAGGACACTCTAACACAAAGTTGGAGAGCCATTAAAAATATGTCCAACTTTTTCAATACTTTCTATATAATTCAATTCAAGCAAAGACAGCTAATTTTTGCATTTATTTGATTTTCTGAAAAAGTTATATACTACATGCCTCAATCAAGGATATTGCAAATTTGTAGAATTTTTTTGTGAAAAGTCTACATTGGGACAAAAAGCGACAATAAAATGATAACAGAGATTTGAAATTTGCAGAAGATTTTTTTCCATCACTAAGCAGAATGAACATACATAGCGCTGAAGGCAAGGCTCCATAGCTCAGGGGTTAGAGCACTGGTCTTGTAAACCAGGGGTCGTGAGTTCAAATCTCACTGGGGCCTAGTGCTACTTTCTTGTTACTGCTGCTAAAATATAAATTGCAGCTCCCAATTTTGAAATAGTCTGCTCAAGAGCTTTAAGTGAGGAGAACCATTTAAATTTGGTCACACATTTGGATATTCAATTTGTACACAGAGTTATGATGTTCAGTCTAATCTGCAAATTGGTTCCAAGAGCATGTCTTAAAATTATTTTATTGTACTGATTCTGTTCATGCTGATAATCCCATCATAATTTTTCAGTATCATTACAAACTGTAGAAAGAGCTTTTCCATAATTAAACTTTAAAGATAGCAACAATGGTATATACATTGTATTAATCTGTATTGTACCGTGCAGGAATCAACTTCATCAGTTGATCCAGAAGAGTTTTGAATTGACAACTGTAGCTGCCAGAAAGCTTTTTTGGTCATGTAAGCATATATAAAGTACAAATGCAAGCATACTCAAGGTAATGACCACTATTGGTCACAAATATCTCAATTTAAAGACATTCTGTCATATCATTTTGAAGGCATTCCAGACTAAGGAGCACAAGGTTTGTGAGGCATAGAAAACATGACCAACATTTCCTCAATTTTATATATACACCTATTCAACATACAACAGCAAACTGAAAGTTTCTTTAAATTGTTTAATAGGTCATTAACTGCATGCCCCAAGCAGGCATTTCAGCAGTGGTCATTTGTTAAAAGTGTATATTTGGAGAATGAGCTACAACTAATAATATCCAATAAGATTACTGAAATTTGAAGAAAACTCTTTTCCACCATAATTCAGACCCCGTATTGGTCACAGTTCTGGCTACTTATGTGGCTCCATAGCTCAGGGGTTAGAGCACTGGTCTCGTAAACCAGGGGTCATGAGGTCCAATCTCACTGGGACCTAGTGTTTCCCAATGTTAAAATAGTCTATGCAATATCTTTAAGTGAGGATAACCATTTCAATTTGGTCACATATTTGGATGGTTAATTTGGACAAAGACATATGATGTTCAGTCTAATCTGCTGATTGGTTACAAGAGCATGTCTAAAACATAGTTGTTGCATTTTATTGGGCCGATTCTGTTCATGCTGATAGTTCCAACAAGTTTTTCACTATTATTATGAAACTATGGTAAGAGCTTTCCAATAATTTTACTTTAATGATAGCAAAAAAACACACACATTAGGAGGTTTTTAATACTTCTCACCCTGTTGTACACCTGTTCTGTTTCTGCTGACAGGCATGGTATTATCATTTCAGCTCACTACAGGACACTCTAACACAAAGTTGGAGAGCCATTAAAAATATGTCCAACTTTTTCAATATTTTCTATATAATTCAATTCAAGCAAAGACAGCTAATTTTTGCATTTATTTGATTTTCTGATAAAGTTATATACTACATGCCTCAATCAAGGATATTGCAAATTTGTAGAATTTTTTTGTGAAAAGTCTACATTGGGACAAAAAGCGACAATAAAATGATAACAGAACATACATAGTGCTGAAGGCAAGGCTCCATAGTTCAGGGGTTGGAGCACTGGTCTTGTAAACCAGGGGTCGTGAGTTCAAATCTCACTGGGGCCTAGTGCTACTTTCTTGTTACTGCTGCTAAAATATAAATTGCAGCTCCCAATGTTGAAATAGTCTGCTCAAGAGCTTTAAGTGAGGAGAACCATTTCAATTTGGTCACACATTTGGATATTCAATTTGTACACAGAGTTATGATGTTCAGTCTAATCTGCAAATTGGTTCCAAGAGCATGTCTTAAAATTATTTTATTGTACTGATTCTGTTCATGCTGATAATCCCATCATAATTTTTCAGTATCATTACAAACTGTAGAAAGAGCTTTTCCATAATTAAACTTTAAAGATAGCAACAATGGTATATACATTGTATTAATCTGTATTGTACCGTGCAGGAATCAACTTCATCAGTTGATTCTAAAGAGTTTTGAATTGACAACTGTAGCTGCCAGAAGGCTTTTTTGGTCATGTAAGCATATAAAAAGTACAAATGCAAGCATACTCAAGGTAATGACCACTATTGGTCACAAATATCTCAATATAAAGACTTTCTGTCATATCATTTTGAAGGCATTCCAGACTAAGGAGCACAAGGTTTGTGAGGCATAGAAAACATGACCAACATTTCCTCAATTTTATATATACACCTATTCAACATACAACAGCAAACTGAAAGTTTCTTTAAATTGTTTAATAGGTTATTAACTGCATGTCCCAAGCAGGCATTTCAGCAGTGGTCATCTGTTAAAAGTGTATATTTGGAGAATGAGCTACAACTAATAATATCCAATAAGATTACTGAAATTTGAAGAAAACTCTTTTCCACCATAATTCAGACCCCGTATTGGTCACAGTTCTGGCTACTTATGTGGCTCCATCTCTCAGGGGTTAGAGCACTGGTCTCGTAAACCAGGGGTCATGAGGTCCAATCTCACTGGGACCTAGTGTTTCCCAATGTTAAAATAGTCTATGCAATATCTTTAAGTGAGGAGAACCATTTCAATTTGGTCACACATTTGGATATTCAATTTGTACACAGAGTTATGATGTTCAGTCTAATCTGCTGATTGGTTACAAGAGCATGTCTAAAATATATTTGTTGCATTTTATTGGGCCGATTCTGTTCATGCTGATAGTTCCAACAAGTTTTTCACTATTATTATGAAACTATGGTAAGAGCTTTCCAATAATTTTACTTTAATGATAGCAAAAAAACACACACATTAGGAGGTTTTTAATACTTCTCACCCTGTTGTACACCTGTTCTGTTTCTGCTGACAGGCATGGTATTATCATTTCAGCTCACTACAGGACACTCTAACACAAAGTTGGAGAGCCATTAAAAATATGTCCAACTTTTTCAATATTTTCTATATAATTCAATTCAAGCAAAGACAGCTAATTTTTGCATTTATTTGATTTTCTGAAAAAGTTATATACTACATGCCTCAATCAAGGATATTGCAAATTTGTAGAATTTTTTTGTGAAAAGTCTACATTGGGACAAAAAGCGACAATAAAATGATAACAGAGATTTGAAATTTGCAGAAGATTTTTTTCCATCACTAAGCAGAATGAACATACATAGTGCTGAAGGCAAGGCTCCATAGCTCAGTGGTTAAAACACTGGTCTTGTAAACCAGGGGTCGTGAGTTCAAATCTCACTGGGGCCTAGTGCTACTTTCTTGTTACTGCTGCTAAAATATAAATTGCAGCTCCCAATGTTGAAATAGTCTGCTCAAGAGCTTGGATATTCAATTTGTACAGAGTTATGATGTTCAGTCTAATCTGCAAATTGGTTCCAAGAGCATGTCTTAAAATTATTTTATTGTACTGATTCTGTTCATGCTGATAATCCCATCATAATTTTTCAGTATCATTACAAACTGTAGAAAGAGCTTTTCCATAATTAAACTTTAAAGATAGCAACAATGGTATATACATTGTATTAATCTGTATTGTACCGTGCAGGAATCAACTTCATCAGTTGATCCAGAAGAGTTTTGAATTGACAACTGTAGCTGCCAGAAGGCTTTTTTGGTCATGTAAGCATATATAAAGTACAAATGCAAGCATACTCAAGGTAATGACCACTATTGGTCACAAATATCTCAATTTAAAGACATTCTGTCATATCATTTTGAAGGCATTCCAGACTAAGGAGCACAAGGTTTGTGAGGCATAGAAAACATGACCAACATTTCCTCAATTTTATATATACACCTATTCAACATACAACAGCAAACTGAAAGTTTCTTTAAATTGTTTAATAGGTTATTAACTGCATGTCCCAAGCAGACATTTCAGCAGTGGTCATTTGTTAAAAGTGTATATTTGGAGAATGAGCTACAACTAATAATATCCAATAAGATTACTGAAATTTGAAGAAAACTCTTTTCCACCATAATTCAGACCCCGTATTGGTCACAGTTCTGGCTACTTATGTGGCTCCATCTCTCAGGGGTTAGAGCACTGGTCTCGTAAACCAGGGGTCATGAGGTCCAATCTCACTGGGACCTAGTGTTTCCCAATGTTAAAATAGTCTATGCAATATCTTTAAGTGAGGAGAACCATTTCAATTTGGTCACACATTTGGATATTCAATTTGTACACAGAGTTATGATGTTCAGTCTAATCTGCTGATTGGTTACAAGAGCATGTCTAAAACATATTTGCTGCATTTTATTGGGCCGATTCTGTTCATGCTGATAGTTCCAACAAGTTTTTCACTATTATTATGAAACTATGGTAAGAGCTTTCCAATAATTTAACTTTAATGATAGCACAAAAACACACACATTAGGAGGTTTTTAATACTTCTCACCCTGTTGTACACCTGTTCTGTTTCTGCTGACAGGCATGGTATTATCATTTCAGCTCACTACAGGACACTCTAACACAAAGTTGGAGAGCCATTAAAAATATGTCCAACTTTTTCAATATTTTCTATATAATTCAATTCAAGCAAAGACAGCTAATTTTTGCATTTATTTGATTTTCTGAAAAAGTTATATACTTCATGCCTCAATCAAGGATATTGCAAATTTGTAGAATTTTTTTGTGAAAAGTCTACATTGGGACAAAAAGCGACAATAAAATGATAACAGAGATTTGAAATTTGCAGAAGATTTTTTTCCATCACTAATCAGAATGTACATACATAGTGCTGAAGGCAAGGCTCCATAGCTCAGGGGTTAGAGCACTGGTCTTGTAAACCAGGGGTCGTGAGTTCAAATCTCACTGGGGCCTAGTGCTACTTTCTTGTTACTGCTGCTAAAATATAAATTGCAGCTCCCAATGTTGAAATAGTCTGCTCAAGAGCATTAAGTGAGGAGAACCATTTCAATTTGGTCACACATTTGAATATTCAATTTGTTCACAGAGTTATGATGTTCAGTCTAATCTGCAAATTGGTTCCAAGAGCATGTCTTAAAATTATTTTATTGTACTGATTCTGTTCATGCTGATAATCCCATCATAATTTTTCAGTATCATTACAAACTGTAGAAAGAGCTTTTCCATAATTAAACTTTAAAGATAGCAACAATGGTATATACATTGTATTGTACCGTGCATGAATCAACTTCATCAGTTGATCCAGAAGAGTTTTGAATTGACAACTGTAGCTGCCAGAAGGCTTTTTTGGTCATGTAAGCATATATAAAGTACAAATGCAAGCATACTCAAGGTAATGACCACTATTGGTCACAAATATCTCAATATAAAGACATTCTGTCATATCATTTTGAAGGCATTCCAGACTAAGGAGCACAAGGTTTGTGAGGCATGGAAAACATGACCAACATTTCCTCAATTTTATATATACACCTATTCAACATACAGCAGCAAACTGAAAGTTTCTTTAAATTGTTTAATAGGTTATTAACTGCATGTCCCAAGCAGGCATTTCAGCAGTGGTCATTTGTTAAAAGTGTATATTTGGAGAATGAGCTACAACTAATAATATCCAATAAGATTACTGAAATTTGAAGAAAACTCTTTTCCACCATAATTCAGACCCCATATTGGTCACAGTTCTGGCTACTTATGTGGCTCCATAGCTCAGGGGTTAGAGCACTGGTCTCGTAAACCAGGGGTCATGAGGTCCAATCTCACTGGGACCTAGTGTTTCCCAATGTTAAAATAGTCTATGCAATATCTTTAAGTGAGGAGAACCATTTCAATTTGGTCACATATTTGGATGGTTAATTTGGACAAAGACATATGATGTTCAGTCTAATCTGCTGATTGGTTACAAGAGCATGTCTAAAACATATTTGTTGCATTTTATTGGGCCGATTCTGTTCATGCTGATAGTTCCAACAAGTTTTTCACTATTATTATGAAACTATGGTAAGAGCTTTCCAATAATTTTACTTTAATGATAGCAAAAAAACACACACATTAGGAGGTTTTTAATACTTCTCACCCTGTTGTACACCTGTTCTGTTTCTGCTGACAGGCATGGTATTATCATTTCAGCTCACTACAGGACACTCTAACACAAAGTTGGAGAGCCATTAAAAATATGTCCAACTTTTTCAATATTTTCTATATAATTCAATTCAAGCAAAGACAACTAATTTTTGCATTTATTTGATTTTCTGAAAAAGTTATATACTACATGCCTCAATCAAGGATATTGCAAATTTGTAGAATTTTTTGGTGAAAAGTCTACATTGGGACAAAAAGCGACAATAAAATGATAACAGAGATTTGAAATTTGCAGAAGATTTTTTTCCATCACTAAGCAGAATGAACATACATAGTGCTGAAGGCAAGGCTCCATAGCTCAGGGGTTAGAGCACTGGTCTTGTAAACCAGGGGTCGTGAGTTCAAATCTCACTGGGGCCTAGTGCTACTTTCTTGTTACTGCTGCTAAAATATAAATTGCAGCTCCCAATGTTGAAATAGTCTGCTCAAGAGCTTTAAGTGAGGAGAACCATTTCAATTTGGTCACACAATTGGATATTCAATTTGTACACAGAGTTATGATGTTCAGTCTAATCTGCAAATTGGTTCCAAGAGCATGTCTTAAAATTATTTTATTGTACTGATTCTGTTCATGCTGATAATCCCATCATAATTTTTCAGTATAATTACAAACTGTAGAAAGAGCTTTTCCATAATTAAACTTTAAAGATAGCAACAATGGTATATACATTGTATTGTACCGTGCATGAATCAACTTCATCAGTTGATCCAGAAGAGTTTTGAATTGACAACTGTAGCTGCCAGAAGGCTTTTTTGGTCATGTAAGCATATATAAAGTACAAATGCAAGCATACTCAAGGTAATGACCACTATTGGTCACAAATATCTCAATATAAAGACATTCTGTCATATCATTTTGAAGGCATTCCAGACTAAGGAGCACAAGGTTTGTGAGGCATGGAAAACATGACCAATATTTCCTCAATTTTATATATACACCTATTCAACATACAACAGCAAACTGAAAGTTTCATTAAATTGTTTAACAGGTTATTAACTGCATGTCCCAAGCAGGCATTTCAGCAGTGGTAATTTGTTAAAAGTGTATATTTGGAGAATGAGCTACAACTAATAATATCCAATAAGATTACTGAAATTTTAAGAAAACTCTTTTCCACCATAATTCAGACCCCATATTGGTCACAGTTCTGGCTACTTATGTGGCTCCATCTCTCAGGGGTTAGAGCACTGGTCTCGTAAACCAGGGGTCATGAGGTCCAATCTCACTGGGACCTATTGTTTCCCAATGTTAAAATAGTCTATGCAATATCTTTAAGTGAGGAGAACCATTTCAATTTGGTCACACATTTGGATATTCAATTTGTACACAGAGTTATGATGTTCAGTCTAATCTGCTGATTGGTTACAAGAGCATGTCTAAAACATATTTGTTGCATTTTATTGGGCCGATTCTGTTCATGCTGATAGTTCCAACAAGTTTTTCACTATTATTATGAAACTATGGTAAGAGCTTTCCAATAATTTAACTTTAATGATAGCACAAAAACACACACATTAGGAGGTTTTTAATACTTCTCACCCTATTGTACACCTGTTCTGTTTCTGCTGACAGGCATGGTATTATCATTTCAGCTCACTACAGGACACTCTAACACAAAGTTGGAGAGCCATTAAAAATATGTCCAACTTTTTCAATATTTTCTATATAATTCAATTCAAGCAAAGACAGCTAATTTTTGCATTTATTTGATTTTCTGAAAAAGTTATATAATACATGCCTCAATCAAGGATATTGCAAATTTGTAGAATTTTTTTGTGAAAAGTCTACATTGGGACAAAAAGCGACAATAAAATGATAACAGAGATTTGAAATTTGCAGAAGATTTTTTTCCATCACTAAGCAGAATGAACATACATAATGCTGAAGGCAAGGCTCCATAGCTCAGGGGTTAGAGCACTGGTCTTGTAAACCAGGAGTTGTGAGTTCAAATCTCACTGGGGCCTAGTGCTACTTTCTTGTTACTGCTGCTAAAATATAAATTGCAGCTCCCAATGTTGAAATAGTCTGCTCAAGAGCTTTAAGTGAGGAGAACCATTTCAATTTGGTCACACAATTGGATATTCAATTTGTACACAGAGTTATGATGTTCAGTCTAATCTGCAAATTGGTTCCAAGAGCATGTCTTAAAATTATTTTATTGTACTGATTCTGTCCATGCTGATAATCCCATCATAATTTTTCAGTATAATTACAAACTGTAGAAAGAGCTTTTCCATAATTAAACTTTAAAGATAGCAACAATGGTATATACATTGTATTGTACCGTGCATGAATCAACTTCATCAGTTGATCCAGAAGAGTTTTGAATTGACAACTGTAGCTGCCAGAAGGCTTTTTTGGTCATGTAAGCATATATAAAGTACAAATGCAAGCATACTCAAGGTAATGACCACTATTGGTCACAAATATCTCAATATAAAGACATTCTGTCATATCATTTTGAAGGCATTCCAGACTAAGGAGCACAAGGTTTGTGAGGCATGGAAAACATGACCAACATTTCCTCAATTTTATATATACACCTATTCAACATACAGCAGCAAACTGAAAGTTTCTTTAAATTGTTTAATAGGTTATTAACTGCATGTCCCAAGCAGGCATTTCAGCAGTGGTCATTTGTTAAAAGTGTATATTTGGAGAATGAGCTACAACTAATAATATCCAATAAGATTACTGAAATTTGAAGAAAACTCTTTTCCACCATAATTCAGACCACGTATTGGTCACAGTTCTGGCTACTTATGTGGCTCCATAGCTCAGGGGTTAGAGCACTGGTCTCGTAAACCAGGGGTCATGAGGTCCAATCTCACTGGGACCTAGTGTTTCCCAATGTTAAAATAGTCTATGCAATATCTTTAAGTGAGGAGAACCATTTAAATTTGGTCACATATTTGGATGGTTAATTTGGACAAAGACATATGATGTTCAGTCTAATCTGCTGATTGGTTACAAGAGCATGTCTAAAACATATTTGTTGCATTTTATTGGGCCGATTCTGTTCATGCTGATAGTTCCAACAAGTTTTTCACTATTATTATGAAACTATGGTAAGAGCTTTCCAATAATTTAACTTTAATGATAGCACAAAAACACACACATTAGGAGGTTTTTAATACTTCTCACCCTGTTGTACACCTGTTCTGTTTCTGCTGACAGGCATGGTATTATCATTTCAGCTCACTACAGGACACTCTAACACAAAGTTGGAGAGCCATTAAAAATATGTCCAACTTTTTCAATATTTTCTATATAATTCAATTCAAGCAAAGACAGCTAATTTTTGCATTTATTTGATTTTCTGAAAAAGTTATATACTACATGCCTCAATCAAGGATATTGCAAATTTGTAGAATTTTTGTGGGAAAAGTCTACATTGGGACAAAAAGCG
>NC_086454.1:129495167-129610167 GCF_028390025.1 Pseudophryne corroboree | reverse complement strand
GTTGAAATAGTCTGCTCAAGAGCTTTAAGTGAGGAGAACCATTTCAATTTGGTCACACAATTGGATATTCAATTTGTACACAGAGTTATGATGTTCAGTCTAATCTGCAAATTGGTTCCAAGAGCATGTCTTAAAATTATTTTATTGTACTGATTCTGTTCATGCTGATAATCCCATCATAATTTTTCAGTATCATTACAAACTGTAGAAAGAGCTTTTCCATAATTAAACTTTAAAGATAGCAACAATGGTATATACATTGTATTGTACCGTGCATGAATCAACTTCATCAGTTGATCCAGAAGAGTTTTGAATTGACAACTGTAGCTGCCAGAAGGCTTTTTTGGTCATGTAAGCATATATAAAGTACAAATGCAAGCATACTCAAGGTAATGACCACTATTGGTCACAAATATCTCAATATAAAGACATTCTGTCATATCATTTTGAAGGCATTCCAGACTAAGGAGCACAAGGTTTGTGAGGCATGGAAAACATGACCAACATTTCCTCAATTTTATATATACACCAATTCAACATACAGCAGCAAACTGAAAGTTTCTTTAAATTGTTTAATAGGTTATTAACTGCATGTCCCAAGCAGGCATTTCAGCAGTGGTCATTTGTTAAAAGTGTATATTTGGAGAATGAGCTACAACTAATAATATCCAATAAGATTACTGAAATTTGAAGAAAACTCTTTTCCACCATAATTCAGACCCCGTATTGGTCACAGTTCTGGCTACTTATGTGGCTCCATAGCTCAGGGGTTAGAGCACTGGTCTCGTAAACCAGGGGTCATGAGGTCCAATCTCACTGGGACCTAGTGTTTCCCAATGTTAAAATAGTCTATGCAATATCTTTAAGTGAGGAGAACCATTTCAATTTGGTCACATATTTGGATGGTTAATTTGGACAAAGACATATGATGTTCAGTCTAATCTGCTGATTGGTTACAAGAGCATGTCTAAAACATATTTGTTGCATTTTATTGGGCCGATTCTGTTCATGCTGATAGTTCCAACAAGTTTTTCACTATTATTATGAAACTATGGTAAGAGCTTTCCAATAATTTTACTTTAATGATAGCAAAAAAACACACACATTAGGAGGTTTTTAATACTTCTCACCCTGTTGTACACCTGTTCTGTTTCTGCTGACAGGCATGGTATTATCATTTCAGCTCACTACAGGACACTCTAACACAAAGTTGGAGAGCCATTAAAAATATGTCCAACTTTTTCAATATTTTCTGTATAATTCAATTCAAGCAAAGACAGCTAATTTTTGCATTTATTTGATTTTCTGAAAAAGTTATATACTACATGCCTCAATCAAGGATATTGCAAATTTGTAGAATTTTTTGGTGAAAAGTCTACATTGGGACAAAAAGCGACAATAAAATGATAACAGAGATTTGAAATTTGCAGAAGATTTTTTTCCATCACTAAGCAGAATGAACATACATAGTGCTGAAGGCAAGGCTCCATAGCTCAGGGGTTAAAGCACTGGTTCAAATCTCACTGGGGCCTAGTGCTACTTTCTTGTTACTGCTGCTAAAATATAAATTGCAGCTCCCAATGTTGAAATAGTCTGCTCAAGAGCTTTAAGTGAGGAGAACCATTTTAATTTGGTCACACATTTGGATATTCAATTTGTACACAGAGTTATGATGTTCAGTCTAATCTGCAAATTGGTTCCAAGAGCATGTCTTAAAATTATTTTATTGTACTGATTCTGTTCATGCTGATAATCCCATCATAATTTTTCAGTATCATTACAAACTGTAGAAAGAGCTTTTCCATAATTAAACTTTAAAGATAGCAACAATGGTATATACGTTGTATTAATCTGTATTGTACCATGCAGGAATCAACTTCATCAGTTGATCCAGAAGAGTTTTGAATTGACAACTGTAGCTGCCAGAAGGCTTTTTTGGTCATGTAAGCATATATAAAGTACAAATGCAAGCATACTCAAGGTAATGACCACTATTGGTCACAAATATCTCAATATAAAGACATTCTGTCATATCATTTTGAAGGCATTCCAGACTAAGGAGCACAAGGTTTGTGAGGCATGGAAAACATGACCAACATTTCCTCAATTTTATATATACACCTATTCAACATACAACAGCAAACTGAAAGTTTCTTTAAATTGTTTAATAGGTTATTAACTGCATGTCCCAAGCAGGCATTTCAGCAGTGGTCATTTGTTAAAAGTGTATATTTGGAGAATGAGCTACAACTAATAATATCCAATAAGATTACTGAAATTTGAAGAAAACTCTTTTCCACCATAATTCAGACCCCGTATTGGTCACAGTTCTGGCTACTTATGTGGCTCCATAGCTCAGGGGTTAGAGCACTGGTCTCGTAAACCAGGGGTCATGAGGTCCAATCTCACTGGGACCTAGTGTTTCCCAATGTTAAAATAGTCTATGCAATATCTTTAAGTGAGGAGAACCATTTCAATTTGGTCACATATTTGGATGGTTAATTTGGACAAAGACATATGATGTTCAGTCTAATCTGCTGATTGGTTACAAGAGCATGTCTAAAACATATTTGTTGCATTTTATTGGGCCGATTCTGTTCATGCTGATAGTTCCAACAAGTTTTTCACTATTATTATGAAACTATGGTAAGAGCTTTCCAATAATTTAACTTTAATGATAGCAAAAAAACACACACATTAGGAGGTTTTTAATACTTCTCACCCTGTTGTACACCTGTTCTGTTTCTGCTGACAGGCATGGTATTATCATTTCAGCTCACTACAGGACACTCTAACACAAAGTTGGAGAGCCATTAAAAATATGTCCAACTTTTTCAATATTTTCTATATAATTCAATTCAAGCAAAGACAGCTAATTTTTGCATTTATTTGATTTTCTGAAAAAGTTATATACTACATGCCTCAATCAAGGATATTGCAAATTTGTAGAATTTTTTTGTGAAAAGTCTACATTGGGACAAAAAGCGACAATAAAATGATAACAGAGATTTGAAATTTGCAGAAGATTTTTTTCCATCACTAAGCAGAATGAACATACATAGTGCTGAAGGCAAGGCTCCATAGCTCAGGAGATAGAGCACTGGTCTTGTAAACCAGGGGTCGTGAGTTCAAATCTCACTGGGGCCTAGTGCTACTTTCTTGTTACTGCTGCTAAAATATAAATTGCAGCTCCCAATGTTGAAATAGTCTGCTCAAGAGCTTTAAGTGAAGAGAACCATTTCAATTTGGTCACACATTTGGATATTCAATTTGTACACAGAGTTATGATGTTCAGTCTAATCTGCAAATTGGTTCCAAGAGCATGTCTTAAAATTATTTTATTGTATTGACTCTGTTCATGCTGATAATCCCATCATAATTTTTCAGTATCATTACAAACTGTAGAAAGAGCTTTTCCATAATTAAACTTTAAAGATAGCAACAATGGTATATACATTGTATTAATCTGTATTGTACCGTGCAGGAATCAACTTCATCAGTTGATCCAGAAGAGTTTTGAATTGACAACTGTAGCTGCCAGAAGGCTTTTTTGGTCATGTAAGCATATATAAAGTACAAATGCAAGCATACTCAAGGTAATGTCCACTATTGGTCACAAATATCTCAATATAAAGACATTCTGTCATATCATTTTGAAGGCATTCCAGACTAAGGAGCACAAGGTTTGTGAGGCATGGAAAACATGACCAACATTTCCTCAATTTTATATATACACCTATTCAACATACAACAGCAAACTGAAAGTTTCTTTAAATTGTTTAATAGGTTATTAACTGCATGTCCCAAGCAGGCATTTCAGCAGTGGTCATTTGTTAAAAGTGTATATTTGGAGAATGAGCTACAACTAATAATATCCAATAAGATTACTGAAATTTGAAGAAAACTCTTTTCCACCATAATTCAGACCCCGTATTGGTCACAGTTCTGGCTACTTATGTGGCTCCATCTCTCAGGGGTTAGAGCACTGGTCTCGTAAACCAGGGGTCATGAGGTCCAATCTCACTGGGACCTAGTGTTTCCCAATGTTAAAATAGTCTATGCAATATCTTTAAGTGAGGAGAACCATTTCAATTTGGTCACACATTTGGATATTTAATTTGTACACAGAGTTATGATGTTCAGTCTAATCTGCTGATTGGTTACAAGAGCATGTCTAAAACATATTTGTTGCATTTTATTGGGCCGATTCTGTTCATGCTGATAGTTCCAACAAGTTTTTCACTATTATTATGAAACTATGGTAAGAGCTTTCCAATAATTTAACTTTAATGATAGCTCAAAAACACACACATTAGGAGGTTTTTAATACTTCTCACCCTGTTGTACACCTGTTCTGTTTCTGCTGACAGGCATGGTATTATCATTTCAGCTCACTACAGGACACTCTAACACAAAGTTGGAGAGCCATTAAAAATATGTCCAACTTTTTCAATATTTTCTGTATAATTCAATTCAAGCAAAGACAGCTAATTTTTGCATTTATTTGATTTTCTGAAAAAGTTATATACTACATGCCTCAATCAAGGATATTGCAAATTTGTAGAATTTTTTGGTGAAAAGTCTACATTGGGACAAAAAGCGACAATAAAATGATAACAGAGATTTGAAATTTGCAGAAGATTTTTTTCCATCACTAAGCAGAATGAACATACATAGTGCTGAAGGCAAGGCTCCATAGCTCAGGGGTTAAAGCACTGGTCTTGTTAACCAGGGGTCGTGAGTTCAAATCTCACTGGGGCCTAGTGCTACTTTCTTGTTACTGCTGCTAAAATATAAATTGCAGCTCCCAATGTTGAAATAGTCTGCTCAAGAGCTTTAAGTGAGGAGAACCATTTCAATTTGGTCACACATTTGGATATTCAATTTGTACACAGAGTTATGATGTTCAGTCTAATCTGCAAATTGGTTCCAAGAGCATGTCTTAAAATTATTTTATTGTACTGATTCTGTTCATGCTGATAATCCCATCATAATTTTTCAGTATCATTACAAACTGTAGAAAGAGCTTTTCCATAATTAAACTTTAAAGATAGCAACAATGGTATATACGTTGTATTAATCTGTATTGTACCATGCAGGAATCAACTTCATCAGTTGATCCAGAAGAGTTTTGAATTGACAACTGTAGCTGCCAGAAGGCTTTTTTGGTCATGTAAGCATATATAAAGTACAAATGCAAGCATACTCAAGGTAATGACCACTATTGGTCACAAATATCTCAATATAAAGACATTCTGTCATATCATTTTGAAGGCATTCCAGACTAAGGAGCACAAGGTTTGTGAGGCATGGAAAACATGACCAACATTTCCTCAATTTTATATATACACCTATTCAACATACAACAGCAAACTGAAAGTTTCTTTAAATTGTTTAATAGGTTATTAACTGCATGTCCCAAGCAGGCATTTCAGCAGTGGTCATTTGTTAAAAGTGTATATTTGGAGAATGAGCTACAACTAATAATATCCAATAAGATTACTGAAATTTGAAGAAAACTCTTTTCCACCATAATTCAGACCCCGTATTGGTCACAGTTCTGGCTACTTATGTGGCTCCATAGCTCAGGGGTTAGAGCACTGGTCTCGTAAACCAGGGGTCATGAGGTCCAATCTCACTGGGACCTAGTGTTTCCCAATGTTAAAATAGTCTATGCAATATCTTTAAGTGAGGAGAACCATTTCAATTTGGTCACATATTTGGATGGTTAATTTGGACAAAGACATATGATGTTCAGTCTAATCTGCTGATTGGTTACAAGAGCATGTCTAAAACATATTTGTTGCATTTTATTGGGCCGATTCTGTTCATGCTGATAGTTCCAACAAGTTTTTCACTATTATTATGAAACTATGGTAAGAGCTTTCCAATAATTTTACTTTAATGATAGCAAAAAAACACACACATTAGGAGGTTTTTAATACTTCTCACCCTGTTGTACACCTGTTCTGTTTCTGCTGACAGGCATGGTATTATCATTTCAGCTCACTACAGGACACTCTAACACAAAGTTGGAGAGCCATTAAAAATATGTCCAACTTTTTCAATATTTTCTGTATAATTCAATTCAAGCAAAGACAGCTAATTTTTGCATTTATTTGATTTTCTGAAAAAGTTATATACTACATGCCTCAATCAAGGATATTGCAAATTTGTAGAATTTTTTGGTGAAAAGTCTACATTGGGACAAAAAGCGACAATAAAATGATAACAGAGATTTGAAATTTGCAGAAGATTTTTTTCCATCACTAAGCAGAATGAACATACATAGTGCTGAAGGCAAGGCTCCATAGCTCAGGGGTTAAAGCACTGGTTCAAATCTCACTGGGGCCTAGTGCTACTTTCTTGTTACTGCTGCTAAAATATAAATTGCAGCTCCCAATGTTGAAATAGTCTGCTCAAGAGCTTTAAGTGAGGAGAACCATTTTAATTTGGTCACACATTTGGATATTCAATTTGTACACAGAGTTATGATGTTCAGTCTAATCTGCAAATTGGTTCCAAGAGCATGTCTTAAAATTATTTTATTGTACTGATTCTGTTCATGCTGATAATCCCATCATAATTTTTCAGTATCATTACAAACTGTAGAAAGAGCTTTTCCATAATTAAACTTTAAAGATAGCAACAATGGTATATACGTTGTATTAATCTGTATTGTACCATGCAGGAATCAACTTCATCAGTTGATCCAGAAGAGTTTTGAATTGACAACTGTAGCTGCCAGAAGGCTTTTTTGGTCATGTAAGCATATATAAAGTACAAATGCAAGCATACTCAAGGTAATGACCACTATTGGTCACAAATATCTCAATATAAAGACATTCTGTCATATCATTTTGAAGGCATTCCAGACTAAGGAGCACAAGGTTTGTGAGGCATGGAAAACATGACCAACATTTCCTCAATTTTATATATACACCTATTCAACATACAACAGCAAACTGAAAGTTTCTTTAAATTGTTTAATAGGTTATTAACTGCATGTCCCAAGCAGGCATTTCAGCAGTGGTCATTTGTTAAAAGTGTATATTTGGAGAATGAGCTACAACTAATAATATCCAATAAGATTACTGAAATTTGAAGAAAACTCTTTTCCACCATAATTCAGACCCCGTATTGGTCACAGTTCTGGCTACTTATGTGGCTCCATAGCTCAGGGGTTAGAGCACTGGTCTCGTAAACCAGGGGTCATGAGGTCCAATCTCACTGGGACCTAGTGTTTCCCAATGTTAAAATAGTCTATGCAATATCTTTAAGTGAGGAGAACCATTTCAATTTGGTCACATATTTGGATGGTTAATTTGGACAAAGACATATGATGTTCAGTCTAATCTGCTGATTGGTTACAAGAGCATGTCTAAAACATATTTGTTGCATTTTATTGGGCCGATTCTGTTCATGCTGATAGTTCCAACAAGTTTTTCACTATTATTATGAAACTATGGTAAGAGCTTTCCAATAATTTAACTTTAATGATAGCAAAAAAACACACACATTAGGAGGTTTTTAATACTTCTCACCCTGTTGTACACCTGTTCTGTTTCTGCTGACAGGCATGGTATTATCATTTCAGCTCACTACAGGACACTCTAACACAAAGTTGGAGAGCCATTAAAAATATGTCCAACTTTTTCAATATTTTCTATATAATTCAATTCAAGCAAAGACAGCTAATTTTTGCATTTATTTGATTTTCTGAAAAAGTTATATACTACATGCCTCAATCAAGGATATTGCAAATTTGTAGAATTTTTTTGTGAAAAGTCTACATTGGGACAAAAAGCGACAATAAAATGATAACAGAGATTTGAAATTTGCAGAAGATTTTTTTCCATCACTAAGCAGAATGAACATACATAGTGCTGAAGGCAAGGCTCCATAGCTCAGGAGATAGAGCACTGGTCTTGTAAACCAGGGGTCGTGAGTTCAAATCTCACTGGGGCCTAGTGCTACTTTCTTGTTACTGCTGCTAAAATATAAATTGCAGCTCCCAATGTTGAAATAGTCTGCTCAAGAGCTTTAAGTGAAGAGAACCATTTCAATTTGGTCACACATTTGGATATTCAATTTGTACACAGAGTTATGATGTTCAGTCTAATCTGCAAATTGGTTCCAAGAGCATGTCTTAAAATTATTTTATTGTATTGACTCTGTTCATGCTGATAATCCCATCATAATTTTTCAGTATCATTACAAACTGTAGAAAGAGCTTTTCCATAATTAAACTTTAAAGATAGCAACAATGGTATATACATTGTATTAATCTGTATTGTACCGTGCAGGAATCAACTTCATCAGTTGATCCAGAAGAGTTTTGAATTGACAACTGTAGCTGCCAGAAGGCTTTTTTGGTCATGTAAGCATATATAAAGTACAAATGCAAGCATACTCAAGGTAATGTCCACTATTGGTCACAAATATCTCAATATAAAGACATTCTGTCATATCATTTTGAAGGCATTCCAGACTAAGGAGCACAAGGTTTGTGAGGCATGGAAAACATGACCAACATTTCCTCAATTTTATATATACACCTATTCAACATACAACAGCAAACTGAAAGTTTCTTTAAATTGTTTAATAGGTTATTAACTGCATGTCCCAAGCAGGCATTTCAGCAGTGGTCATTTGTTAAAAGTGTATATTTGGAGAATGAGCTACAACTAATAATATCCAATAAGATTACTGAAATTTGAAGAAAACTCTTTTCCACCATAATTCAGACCCCGTATTGGTCACAGTTCTGGCTACTTATGTGGCTCCATCTCTCAGGGGTTAGAGCACTGGTCTCGTAAACCAGGGGTCATGAGGTCCAATCTCACTGGGACCTAGTGTTTCCCAATGTTAAAATAGTCTATGCAATATCTTTAAGTGAGGAGAACCATTTCAATTTGGTCACACATTTGGATATTTAATTTGTACACAGAGTTATGATGTTCAGTCTAATCTGCTGATTGGTTACAAGAGCATGTCTAAAACATATTTGTTGCATTTTATTGGGCCGATTCTGTTCATGCTGATAGTTCCAACAAGTTTTTCACTATTATTATGAAACTATGGTAAGAGCTTTCCAATAATTTAACTTTAATGATAGCTCAAAAACACACACATTAGGAGGTTTTTAATACTTCTCACCCTGTTGTACACCTGTTCTGTTTCTGCTGACAGGCATGGTATTATCATTTCAGCTCACTACAGGACACTCTAACACAAAGTTGGAGAGCCATTAAAAATATGTCCAACTTTTTCAATATTTTCTGTATAATTCAATTCAAGCAAAGACAGCTAATTTTTGCATTTATTTGATTTTCTGAAAAAGTTATATACTACATGCCTCAATCAAGGATATTGCAAATTTGTAGAATTTTTTGGTGAAAAGTCTACATTGGGACAAAAAGCGACAATAAAATGATAACAGAGATTTGAAATTTGCAGAAGATTTTTTTCCATCACTAAGCAGAATGAACATACATAGTGCTGAAGGCAAGGCTCCATAGCTCAGGGGTTAAAGCACTGGTCTTGTTAACCAGGGGTCGTGAGTTCAAATCTCACTGGGGCCTAGTGCTACTTTCTTGTTACTGCTGCTAAAATATAAATTGCAGCTCCCAATGTTGAAATAGTCTGCTCAAGAGCTTTAAGTGAGGAGAACCATTTCAATTTGGTCACACATTTGGATATTCAATTTGTACACAGAGTTATGATGTTCAGTCTAATCTGCAAATTGGTTCCAAGAGCATGTCTTAAAATTATTTTATTGTACTGATTCTGTTCATGCTGATAATCCCATCATAATTTTTCAGTATCATTACAAACTGTAGAAAGAGCTTTTCCATAATTAAACTTTAAAGATAGCAACAATGGTATATACGTTGTATTAATCTGTATTGTACCATGCAGGAATCAACTTCATCAGTTGATCCAGAAGAGTTTTGAATTGACAACTGTAGCTGCCAGAAGGCTTTTTTGGTCATGTAAGCATATATAAAGTACAAATGCAAGCATACTCAAGGTAATGACCACTATTGGTCACAAATATCTCAATATAAAGACATTCTGTCATATCATTTTGAAGGCATTCCAGACTAAGGAGCACAAGGTTTGTGAGGCATGGAAAACATGACCAACATTTCCTCAATTTTATATATACACCTATTCAACATACAACAGCAAACTGAAAGTTTCTTTAAATTGTTTAATAGGTTATTAACTGCATGTCCCAAGCAGGCATTTCAGCAGTGGTCATTTGTTAAAAGTGTATATTTGGAGAATGAGCTACAACTAATAATATCCAATAAGATTACTGAAATTTGAAGAAAACTCTTTTCCACCATAATTCAGACCCCGTATTGGTCACAGTTCTGGCTACTTATGTGGCTCCATAGCTCAGGGGTTAGAGCACTGGTCTCGTAAACCAGGGGTCATGAGGTCCAATCTCACTGGGACCTAGTGTTTCCCAATGTTAAAATAGTCTATGCAATATCTTTAAGTGAGGAGAACCATTTCAATTTGGTCACATATTTGGATGGTTAATTTGGACAAAGACATATGATGTTCAGTCTAATCTGCTGATTGGTTACAAGAGCATGTCTAAAACATATTTGTTGCATTTTATTGGGCCGATTCTGTTCATGCTGATAGTTCCAACAAGTTTTTCACTATTATTATGAAACTATGGTAAGAGCTTTCCAATAATTTTACTTTAATGATAGCAAAAAAACACACACATTAGGAGGTTTTTAATACTTCTCACCCTGTTGTACACCTGTTCTGTTTCTGCTGACAGGCATGGTATTATCATTTCAGCTCACTACAGGACACTCTAACACAAAGTTGGAGAGCCATTAAAAATATGTCCAACTTTTTCAATATTTTCTGTATAATTCAATTCAAGCAAAGACAGCTAATTTTTGCATTTATTTGATTTTCTGAAAAAGTTATATACTACATGCCTCAATCAAGGATATTGCAAATTTGTAGAATTTTTTGGTGAAAAGTCTACATTGGGACAAAAAGCGACAATAAAATGATAACAGAGATTTGAAATTTGCAGAAGATTTTTTTCCATCACTAAGCAGAATGAACATACATAGTGCTGAAGGCAAGGCTCCATAGCTCAGGGGTTAAAGCACTGGTTCAAATCTCACTGGGGCCTAGTGCTACTTTCTTGTTACTGCTGCTAAAATATAAATTGCAGCTCCCAATGTTGAAATAGTCTGCTCAAGAGCTTTAAGTGAGGAGAACCATTTTAATTTGGTCACACATTTGGATATTCAATTTGTACACAGAGTTATGATGTTCAGTCTAATCTGCAAATTGGTTCCAAGAGCATGTCTTAAAATTATTTTATTGTACTGATTCTGTTCATGCTGATAATCCCATCATAATTTTTCAGTATCATTACAAACTGTAGAAAGAGCTTTTCCATAATTAAACTTTAAAGATAGCAACAATGGTATATACGTTGTATTAATCTGTATTGTACCATGCAGGAATCAACTTCATCAGTTGATCCAGAAGAGTTTTGAATTGACAACTGTAGCTGCCAGAAGGCTTTTTTGGTCATGTAAGCATATATAAAGTACAAATGCAAGCATACTCAAGGTAATGACCACTATTGGTCACAAATATCTCAATATAAAGACATTCTGTCATATCATTTTGAAGGCATTCCAGACTAAGGAGCACAAGGTTTGTGAGGCATGGAAAACATGACCAACATTTCCTCAATTTTATATATACACCTATTCAACATACAACAGCAAACTGAAAGTTTCTTTAAATTGTTTAATAGGTTATTAACTGCATGTCCCAAGCAGGCATTTCAGCAGTGGTCATTTGTTAAAAGTGTATATTTGGAGAATGAGCTACAACTAATAATATCCAATAAGATTACTGAAATTTGAAGAAAACTCTTTTCCACCATAATTCAGACCCCGTATTGGTCACAGTTCTGGCTACTTATGTGGCTCCATAGCTCAGGGGTTAGAGCACTGGTCTCGTAAACCAGGGGTCATGAGGTCCAATCTCACTGGGACCTAGTGTTTCCCAATGTTAAAATAGTCTATGCAATATCTTTAAGTGAGGAGAACCATTTCAATTTGGTCACATATTTGGATGGTTAATTTGGACAAAGACATATGATGTTCAGTCTAATCTGCTGATTGGTTACAAGAGCATGTCTAAAACATATTTGTTGCATTTTATTGGGCCGATTCTGTTCATGCTGATAGTTCCAACAAGTTTTTCACTATTATTATGAAACTATGGTAAGAGCTTTCCAATAATTTAACTTTAATGATAGCAAAAAAACACACACATTAGGAGGTTTTTAATACTTCTCACCCTGTTGTACACCTGTTCTGTTTCTGCTGACAGGCATGGTATTATCATTTCAGCTCACTACAGGACACTCTAACACAAAGTTGGAGAGCCATTAAAAATATGTCCAACTTTTTCAATATTTTCTATATAATTCAATTCAAGCAAAGACAGCTAATTTTTGCATTTATTTGATTTTCTGAAAAAGTTATATACTACATGCCTCAATCAAGGATATTGCAAATTTGTAGAATTTTTTTGTGAAAAGTCTACATTGGGACAAAAAGCGACAATAAAATGATAACAGAGATTTGAAATTTGCAGAAGATTTTTTTCCATCACTAAGCAGAATGAACATACATAGTGCTGAAGGCAAGGCTCCATAGCTCAGGAGATAGAGCACTGGTCTTGTAAACCAGGGGTCGTGAGTTCAAATCTCACTGGGGCCTAGTGCTACTTTCTTGTTACTGCTGCTAAAATATAAATTGCAGCTCCCAATGTTGAAATAGTCTGCTCAAGAGCTTTAAGTGAAGAGAACCATTTCAATTTGGTCACACATTTGGATATTCAATTTGTACACAGAGTTATGATGTTCAGTCTAATCTGCAAATTGGTTCCAAGAGCATGTCTTAAAATTATTTTATTGTATTGACTCTGTTCATGCTGATAATCCCATCATAATTTTTCAGTATCATTACAAACTGTAGAAAGAGCTTTTCCATAATTAAACTTTAAAGATAGCAACAATGGTATATACATTGTATTAATCTGTATTGTACCGTGCAGGAATCAACTTCATCAGTTGATCCAGAAGAGTTTTGAATTGACAACTGTAGCTGCCAGAAGGCTTTTTTGGTCATGTAAGCATATATAAAGTACAAATGCAAGCATACTCAAGGTAATGACCACTATTGGTCACAAATATCTCAATATAAAGACATTCTGTCATATCATTTTGAAGGCATTCCAGACTAAGGAGCACAAGGTTTGTGAGGCATGGAAAACATGACCAACATTTCCTCAATTTTATATATACACCTATTCAACATACAACAGCAAACTGAAAGTTTCTTTAAATTGTTTAATAGGTTATTAACTGCATGTCCCAAGCAGGCATTTCAGCAGTGGTCATTTGTTAAAAGTGTATATTTGGAGAATGAGCTACAACTAATAATATCCAATAAGATTACTGAAATTTGAAGAAAACTCTTTTCCACCATAATTCAGACCCCGTATTGGTCACAGTTCTGGCTACTTATGTGGCTCCATAGCTCAGGGGTTAGAGCACTGGTCTCGTAAACCAGGGGTCATGAGGTCCAATCTCACTGGGACCTAGTGTTTCCCAATGTTAAAATAGTCTATGCAATATCTTTAAGTGAGGAGAACCATTTCAATTTGGTCACATATTTGGATGGTTAATTTGGACAAAGACATATGATGTTCAGTCTAATCTGCTGATTGGTTACAAGAGCATGTCTAAAACATATTTGTTGCATTTTATTGGGCCGATTCTGTTCATGCTGATAGTTCCAACAAGTTTTTCACTATTATTATGAAACTATGGTAAGAGCTTTCCAATAATTTAACTTTAATGATAGCAAAAAAACACACACATTAGGAGGTTTTTAATACTTCTCACCCTGTTGTACACCTGTTCTGTTTCTGCTGACAGGCATGGTATTATCATTTCAGCTCACTACAGGACACTCTAACACAAAGTTGGAGAGCCATTAAAAATATGTCCAACTTTTTCAATATTTTCTATATAATTCAATTCAAGCAAAGACAGCTAATTTTTGCATTTATTTGATTTTCTGAAAAAGTTATATACTACATGCCTCAATCAAGGATATTGCAAATTTGTAGAATTTTTTTGTGAAAAGTCTACATTGGGACAAAAAGCGACAATAAAATGATAACAGAGATTTGAAATTTGCAGAAGATTTTTTTCCATCACTAAGCAGAATGAACATACATAGTGCTGAAGGCAAGGCTCCATAGCTCAGGAGATAGAGCACTGGTCTTGTAAACCAGGGGTCGTGAGTTCAAATCTCACTGGGGCCTAGTGCTACTTTCTTGTTACTGCTGCTAAAATATAAATTGCAGCTCCCAATGTTGAAATAGTCTGCTCAAGAGCTTTAAGTGAAGAGAACCATTTCAATTTGGTCACACATTTGGATATTCAATTTGTACACAGAGTTATGATGTTCAGTCTAATCTGCAAATTGGTTCCAAGAGCATGTCTTAAAATTATTTTATTGTATTGACTCTGTTCATGCTGATAATCCCATCATAATTTTTCAGTATCATTACAAACTGTAGAAAGAGCTTTTCCATAATTAAACTTTAAAGATAGCAACAATGGTATATACATTGTATTAATCTGTATTGTACCGTGCAGGAATCAACTTCATCAGTTGATCCAGAAGAGTTTTGAATTGACAACTGTAGCTGCCAGAAGGCTTTTTTGGTCATGTAAGCATATATAAAGTACAAATGCAAGCATACTCAAGGTAATGTCCACTATTGGTCACAAATATCTCAATATAAAGACATTCTGTCATATCATTTTGAAGGCATTCCAGACTAAGGAGCACAAGGTTTGTGAGGCATGGAAAACATGACCAACATTTCCTCAATTTTATATATACACCTATTCAACATACAACAGCAAACTGAAAGTTTCTTTAAATTGTTTAATAGGTTATTAACTGCATGTCCCAAGCAGGCATTTCAGCAGTGGTCATTTGTTAAAAGTGTATATTTGGAGAATGAGCTACAACTAATAATATCCAATAAGATTACTGAAATTTGAAGAAAACTCTTTTCCACCATAATTCAGACCCCGTATTGGTCACAGTTCTGGCTACTTATGTGGCTCCATCTCTCAGGGGTTAGAGCACTGGTCTCGTAAACCAGGGGTCATGAGGTCCAATCTCACTGGGACCTAGTGTTTCCCAATGTTAAAATAGTCTATGCAATATCTTTAAGTGAGGAGAACCATTTCAATTTGGTCACACATTTGGATATTTAATTTGTACACAGAGTTATGATGTTCAGTCTAATCTGCTGATTGGTTACAAGAGCATGTCTAAAACATATTTGTTGCATTTTATTGGGCCGATTCTGTTCATGCTGATAGTTCCAACAAGTTTTTCACTATTATTATGAAACTATGGTAAGAGCTTTCCAATAATTTAACTTTAATGATAGCTCAAAAACACACACATTAGGAGGTTTTTAATACTTCTCACCCTGTTGTACACCTGTTCTGTTTCTGCTGACAGGCATGGTATTATCATTTCAGCTCACTACAGGACACTCTAACACAAAGTTGGAGAGCCATTAAAAATATGTCCAACTTTTTCAATATTTTCTGTATAATTCAATTCAAGCAAAGACAGCTAATTTTTGCATTTATTTGATTTTCTGAAAAAGTTATATACTACATGCCTCAATCAAGGATATTGCAAATTTGTAGAATATTTTGGTGAAAAGTCTACATTGGGACAAAAAGCGACAATAAAATGATAACAGAGATTTGAAATTTGCAGAAGATTTTTTTCCATCACTAAGCAGAATGAACATACATAGTGCTGAAGGCAAGGCTCCATAGCTCAGGGGTTAAAGCACTGGTCTTGTTAACCAGGGGTCGTGAGTTCAAATCTCACTGGGGCCTAGTGCTACTTTCTTGTTACTGCTGCTAAAATATAAATTGCAGCTCCCAATGTTGAAATAGTCTGCTCAAGAGCTTTAAGTGAGGAGAACCATTTCAATTTGGTCACACATTTGGATATTCAATTTGTACACAGAGTTATGATGTTCAGTCTAATCTGCAAATTGGTTCCAAGAGCATGTCTTAAAATTATTTTATTGTACTGATTCTGTTCATGCTGATAATCCCATCATAATTTTTCAGTATCATTACAAACTGTAGAAAGAGCTTTTCCATAATTAAACTTTAAAGATAGCAACAATGGTATATACGTTGTATTAATCTGTATTGTACCATGCAGGAATCAACTTCATCAGTTGATCCAGAAGAGTTTTGAATTGACAACTGTAGCTGCCAGAAGGCTTTTTTGGTCATGTAAGCATATATAAAGTACAAATGCAAGCATACTCAAGGTAATGACCACTATTGGTCACAAATATCTCAATATAAAGACATTCTGTCATATCATTTTGAAGGCATTCCAGACTAAGGAGCACAAGGTTTGTGAGGCATGGAAAACATGACCAACATTTCCTCAATTTTATATATACACCTATTCAACATACAACAGCAAACTGAAAGTTTCTTTAAATTGTTTAATAGGTTATTAACTGCATGTCCCAAGCAGGCATTTCAGCAGTGGTCATTTGTTAAAAGTGTATATTTGGAGAATGAGCTACAACTAATAATATCCAATAAGATTACTGAAATTTGAAGAAAACTCTTTTCCACCATAATTCAGACCCCGTATTGGTCACAGTTCTGGCTACTTATGTGGCTCCATAGCTCAGGGGTTAGAGCACTGGTCTCGTAAACCAGGGGTCATGAGGTCCAATCTCACTGGGACCTAGTGTTTCCCAATGTTAAAATAGTCTATGCAATATCTTTAAGTGAGGAGAACCATTTCAATTTGGTCACATATTTGGATGGTTAATTTGGACAAAGACATATGATGTTCAGTCTAATCTGCTGATTGGTTACAAGAGCATGTCTAAAACATATTTGTTGCATTTTATTGGGCCGATTCTGTTCATGCTGATAGTTCCAACAAGTTTTTCACTATTATTATGAAACTATGGTAAGAGCTTTCCAATAATTTAACGTTAATGATAGCAAAAAAACACACACATTAGGAGGTTTTTAATACTTCTCACCCTGTTGTACACCTGTTCTGTTTCTGCTGACAGGCATGGTATTATCATTTCAGCTCACTACAGGACACTCTAACACAAAGTTGGAGAGCCATTAAAAATATGTCCAACTTTTTCAATATTTTCTATATAATTCAATTCAAGCAAAGACAGCTAATTTTTGCATTTATTTGATTTTCTGAAAAAGTTATATACTACATGCCTCAATCAAGGATATTGCAAATTTGTAGAATTTTTTTGTGAAAAGTCTACATTGGGACAAAAAGCGACAATAAAATGATAACAGAGATTTGAAATTTGCAGAAGATTTTTTTCCATCACTAAGCAGAATGAACATACATAGTGCTGAAGGCAAGGCTCCATAGCTCAGGAGATAGAGCACTGGTCTTGTAAACCAGGGGTCGTGAGTTCAAATCTCACTGGGGCCTAGTGCTACTTTCTTGTTACTGCTGCTAAAATATAAATTGCAGCTCCCAATGTTGAAATAGTCTGCTCAAGAGCTTTAAGTGAAGAGAACCATTTCAATTTGGTCACACATTTGGATATTCAATTTGTACACAGAGTTATGATGTTCAGTCTAATCTGCAAATTGGTTCCAAGAGCATGTCTTAAAATTATTTTATTGTATTGACTCTGTTCATGCTGATAATCCCATCATAATTTTTCAGTATCATTACAAACTGTAGAAAGAGCTTTTCCATAATTAAACTTTAAAGATAGCAACAATGGTATATACATTGTATTAATCTGTATTGTACCGTGCAGGAATCAACTTCATCAGTTGATCCAGAAGAGTTTTGAATTGACAACTGTAGCTGCCAGAAGGCTTTTTTGGTCATGTAAGCATATATAAAGTACAAATGCAAGCATACTCAAGGTAATGTCCACTATTGGTCACAAATATCTCAATATAAAGACATTCTGTCATATCATTTTGAAGGCATTCCAGACTAAGGAGCACAAGGTTTGTGAGGCATGGAAAACATGACCAACATTTCCTCAATTTTATATATACACCTATTCAACATACAACAGCAAACTGAAAGTTTCTTTAAATTGTTTAATAGGTTATTAACTGCATGTCCCAAGCAGGCATTTCAGCAGTGGTCATTTGTTAAAAGTGTATATTTGGAGAATGAGCTACAACTAATAATATCCAATAAGATTACTGAAATTTGAAGAAAACTCTTTTCCACCATAATTCAGACCCCGTATTGGTCACAGTTCTGGCTACTTATGTGGCTCCATCTCTCAGGGGTTAGAGCACTGGTCTCGTAAACCAGGGGTCATGAGGTCCAATCTCACTGGGACCTAGTGTTTCCCAATGTTAAAATAGTCTATGCAATATCTTTAAGTGAGGAGAACCATTTCAATTTGGTCACACATTTGGATATTTAATTTGTACACAGAGTTATGATGTTCAGTCTAATCTGCTGATTGGTTACAAGAGCATGTCTAAAACATATTTGTTGCATTTTATTGGGCCGATTCTGTTCATGCTGATAGTTCCAACAAGTTTTTCACTATTATTATGAAACTATGGTAAGAGCTTTCCAATAATTTAACTTTAATGATAGCACAAAAACACACACATTAGGAGGTTTTTAATACTTCTCACCCTGTTGTACACCTGTTCTGTTTCTGCTGACAGGCATGGTATTATCATTTAAGCTCACTACAGGACACTCTAACACAAAGTTGGAGAGCCATTAAAAATATGTCCAACTTTTTCAATATTTTCTATATAATTCAATTCAAGCAAAGACAGCTAATTTTTGCATTTATTTGATTTTCTGAAAAAGTTATATACTACATGCCTCAATCAAGGATATTGCAAATTTGTAGAATTTTTTTGTGAAAAGTCTACATTGGGACAAAAAGCGACAATAAAATGATAACAGAGATTTGAAATTTGCAGAAGATTTTTTTTTCCATCACTAAGCAGAATGAACATACATAGTGCTGAAGGCAAGGCTCCATATCTCAGGGGTTAGAGTACTGGTCTTGTAAACCAGGGGTCGTGAGTTCAAATCTCACTGGGGCCTAGTGCTACTTTCTTGTTACTGCTGCTAAAATATAAATTGCAGCTCCTAATGTTGAAATAGTCTGCTCAAGAGCTTTAAGTGAGGAGAACCATTTCAATTTGGTCACACATTTGGATATTCAATTTGTACACAGAGTTATGATGTTCAGTCTAATCTGCAAATTGGTTCCAAGAGCATGTCTTAAAATTATTTTATTGTATTGACTCTGTTCATGCTGATAATCCCATCATAATTTTTCAGTATCATTACAAACTGTAGATAGAGCTTTTCCATAATTAAACTTTAAAGATAGCAACAATGGTATATACATTGTATTGTACCGTGCATGAATCAACTTCATCAGTTGATCCAGAAGAGTTTTGAATTGACAACTGTAGCTGCCAGAAGGCTTTTTTGGTCATGTAAGCATATATAAAGTACAAATGCAAGCATACTCAAGGTAATGACCACTATTGGTCACAAATATCTCAATATAAAGACATTCTGTCATATCATTTTGAAGGCATTCCAGACTAAGGAGCACAAGGTTTGTGAGGCATGGAAAACATGACCAACATTTCCTCAATTTTATATATACACCTATTCAACATACAGCAGCAAACTGAAAGTTTCTTTAAATTGTTTAATAGGTTATTAACTGCATGTCCCAAGCAGGCATTTCAGCAGTGGTCATCTGTTAAAAGTGTATATTTGGAGAATGAGCTACAACTAATAATATCCAATAAGATTACTGAAATTTGAAGAAAACTCTTTTCAACCATAATTCAGACCCCGTATTGGTCACAGTTCTGGCTACTTATGTGGCTCCATCTCTCAGGGGTTAGAGCACTGGTCTCGTAAACCAGGGGTCATGAGGTCCAATCTCACTGGGACCTAGTGTTTCCCAATGTTAAAATAGTCTATGCAATATCTTTAAGTGAGGAGAACCATTTCAATTTGGTCACATATTTGGATGGTTAATTTGGACAAAGACATATGATGTTCAGTCTAATCTGCTGATTGGTTACAAGAGCATGTCTAAAACATATTTGTTGCATTTTATTGGGCCGATTCTGTTCATGCTGATAGTTCCAACAAGTTTTTCACTATTATTATGAAACTATGGTAAGAGCTTTCCAATAATTTAACTTTAATGATAGCAAAAAAACACACACATTAGGAGGTTTTTAATACTTCTCACCCTGTTGTACACCTGTTCTGTTTCTGCTGACAGGCATGGTATTATCATTTCAGCTCACTACAGGACACTCTAACACAAAGTTGGAGAGCCATTAAAAATATGTCCAACTTTTTCAATATTTTCTATATAATTCAATTAAAGCAAAGACAGCTAATTTTTGCATTTATTTGATTTTCTGAAAAAGTTATATACTACATGCCTCAATCAAGGATATTGCAAATTTGTAGAATTTTTTTGTGAAAAGTCTACATTGGGACAAAAAGCGACAATAAAATGATAACAGAGATTTGAAATTTGCAGAAGATTTTTTTTTCCATCACTAAGCAGAATGAACATACATAGTGCTGAAGGCAAGGCTCCATATCTCAGGGGTTAGAGTACTGGTCTTGTAAACCAGGGGTCGTGAGTTCAAATCTCACTGGGCCCTAGTGCTACTTTCTTGTTACTGCTGCTAAAATATAAATTGCAGCTCCCAATGTTGAAATAGTCTGCTCAAGAGCTTTAAGTGAGGAGAACCATTTCAATTTGGTCACACATTTGGATATTCAATTTGTACACAGAGTTATGATGTTCAGTCTAATCTGCAAATTGGTTCCAAGAGCATGTCTTAAAATTATTTTATTGTATTGACTTTGTTCATGCTGATAATCCCATCATAATTTTTCAGTATCATTACAAACTGTAGAAAGAGCTTTTCCATAATTAAACTTTAAAGATAGCAACAATGGTATATACATTGTATTGTACCGTGCATGAATCAACTTCATCAGTTGATCCAGAAGAGTTTTGAATTGACAACTGTAGCTGCCAGAAGGCTTTTTTGGTCATGTAAGCATATATAAAGTACAAATGCAAGCATACTCAAGGTAATGACCACTATTGGTCACAAATATCTCAATATAAAGACATTCTGTCATATCATTTTGAAGGCATTCCAGACTAAGGAGCACAAGGTTTGTGAGGCATGGAAAACATGACCAACATTTCCTCAATTTTATATATACACCTATTCAACATACAGCAGCAAACTGAAAGTTTCTTTAAATTGTTTAATAGGTTATTAACTGCATGTCCCAAGCAGGCATTTCAGCAGTGGTCATTTGTTAAAAGTGTATATTTGGAGAATGAGCTACAACTAATAATATCCAATAAGATTACTGAAATTTGAAGAAAACTCTTTTCCACCATAATTCAGACCCCGTATTGGTCACAGTTCTGGCTACTTATGTGGCTCCATAGCTCAGGGGTTAGAGCACTGGTCTCGTAAACCAGGGGTCATGAGGTCCAATCTCACTGGGACCTAGTGTTTCCCAATGTTAAAATAGTCTATGCAATATCTTTAAGTGAGGAGAACCATTTAAATTTGGTCACATATTTGGATGGTTAATTTGGACAAAGACATATGATGTTCAGTCTAATCTGCTGATTGGTTACAAGAGCATGTCTAAAACATATTTGTTGCATTTTATTGGGCCGATTCTGTTCATGCTGATAGTTCCAACAAGTTTTTCACTATTATTATGAAACTATGGTAAGAGCTTTCCAATAATTTAACTTTAATGATAGCACAAAAACACACACATTAGGAGGTTTTTAATACTTCTCACCCTGTTGTACACCTGTTCTGTTTCTGCTGACAGGCATGGTATTATCATTTCAGCTCACTACAGGACACTCTAACACAAAGTTGGAGAGCCATTAAAAATATGTCCAACTTTTTCAATATTTTCTATATAATTCAATTCAAGCAAAGACAGCTAATTTTTGCATTTATTTGATTTTCTGAAAAAGTTATATACTACATGCCTCAATCAAGGATATTGCAAATTTGTAGAATTTTTTTGTGAAAAGTCTACATTGGGACAAAAAGCGACAATAAAATGATAACAGAGATTTGAAATTTGCAGAAATTTTTTTTCCATCACTAAGCAGAATGAACATACATAATGCTGAAGGCAAGGCTCCATAGCTCAGGGGTTAGAGCACTGGTCTTGTAAACCAGGGGTCGTGAGTTCAAATCTCACTGGGGCCTAGTGCTACTTTCTTATTACTGCTGCTAAAATATAAATTGTAGCTCCCAATGTTGAAATAGTCTGCTCAAGAGCTTTAAGTGAGGAGAACCATTTCAATTTGGTCACACATTTGGATATTCAATTTGTACACAGAGTTATGATGTTCAGTCTAATCTGCAAATTGGTTCCAAGAGCATGTCTTAAAATTATTTTATTGTACTGATTCTGTTCATGCTGATAATCCCATCATAATTTTTCAGTATCATTACAAACTGTAGAAAGAGCTTTTCCATAATTAAACTTTAAAGATAGCAACAATGGTATATACATTGTATTGTACCGTGCATGAATCAACTTCATCAGTTGATCCAGAAGAGTTTTGAATTGACAACTGTAGCTGCCAGAAGGCTTTTTTGGTCATGTAAGCATATATAAAGTACAAATGCAAGCATACTCAAGGTAATGACAATTATTGGTCACAAATATCTCAATATAAAGACATTCTGTCATATCATTTTGAAGGCATTCCAGACTAAGGAGCACAAGGTTTGTGAGGCATGGAAAACATGACCAACATTTCCTCAATTTTATATATACACCTATTCAACATACAACAGCAAACTGAAAGTTTCTTTAAATTGTTTAATAGGTTATTAACTGCATGTCCCAAGCAGGCATTTCAGCAGTGGTCATTTGTTAAAAGTGTATATTTGGAGAATGAGCTACAACTAATAATATCCAATAAGATTACTGAAATTTGAAGAAAACTCTTTTCCACCATAATTCAGACCCCATATTGGTCACAGTTCTGGCTACTTATGTGGCTCCATCTCTCAGGGGTTAGAGCACTGGTCTCGTAAACCAGGGGTCATGAGGTCCAATCTCACTGGGACCTAGTGTTTCCCAATGTTAAAATAGTCTATGCAATATCTTTAAGTGAGGAGAACCATTTCAATTTGGTCACACATTTGGATATTCAATTTGTACACAGAGTTATGATGTTCAGTCTAATCTGCTGATTGGTTACAAGAGCATGTCTAAAACATATTTGTTGCATTTTATTGGGCCGATTCTGTTCATGCTGATAGTTCCAACAAGTTTTTCACTATTATTATGAAACTATGGTAAGAGCTTTCCAATAATTTAACTTTAATGATAGCTCAAAAACACACACATTAGGAGGTTTTTAATACTTCTCACCCTGTTGTACACCTGTTCTGTTTCTGCTGACAGGCATGGTATTATCATTTCAGCTCACTACAGGACACTCTAACACAAAGTTGGAGAGCCATTAAAAATATGTCCAACTTTTTCAATATTTTCTATATAATTCAATTCAAGCAAAGACAGCTAATTTTTGCATTTATTTGATTTTCTGAAAAAGTTATATACTACATGCCTCAATCAAGGATATTGCAAATTTGTAGAATTTTTTTGTGAAAAGTCTACATTGGGACAAAAAGCGACAATAAAATGATAACAGAGATTTGAAATTTGCAGAAGATTTTTTTCCATCACTAAGCAGAATGAACATACATAATGCTGAAGGCAAGGCTCCATAGCTCAGGGGTTAGAGCACTGGTCTTGTAAACCAGGGGTCGTGAGTTCAAATCTCACTGGGGCCTAGTGCTACTTTCTTGTTACTGGTGCTAAAATATAAATTGCAGCTCCCAATGTTGAAATAGTCTGCTCAAGAGCTTTAAGTGAGGAGAACCATTTCAATTTGGTCACACAATTGGATATTCAATTTGTACACAGAGTTATGATGTTCAGTCTAATCTGCAAATTGGTTCCAAGAGCATGTCTTAAAATTATTTTATTGTACTGATTCTGTTCATGCTGATAATCCCATCATAATTTTTCAGTATCATTACAAACTGTAGAAAGAGCTTTTCCATAATTAAACTTTAAAGATAGCAACAATGGTATATACATTGTATTGTACCGTGCATGAATCAACTTCATCAGTTGATCCAGAAGAGTTTTGAATTGACAACTGTAGCTGCCAGAAGGCTTTTTTGGTCATGTAAGCATATATAAAGTACAAATGCAAGCATACTCAAGGTAATGACCACTATTGGTCACAAATATCTCAATATAAAGACATTCTGTCATATCATTTTGAAGGCATTCCAGACTAAGGAGCACAAGGTTTGTGAGGCATGGAAAACATGACCAACATTTCCTCAATTTTATATATACACCTATTCAACATACAGCAGCAAACTGAAAGTTTCTTTAAATTGTTTAATAGGTTATTAACTGCATGTCCCAAGCAGGCATTTCAGCAGTGGTCATTTGTTAAAAGTGTATATTTGGAGAATGAGCTACAACTAATAATATCCAATAAGATTACTGAAATTTGAAGAAAACTCTTTTCCACCATAATTCAGACCCCGTATTGGTCACAGTTCTGGCTACTTATGTGGCTCCATAGCTCAGGGGTTAGAGCACTGGTCTCGTAAACCAGGGGTCATGAGGTCCAATCTCACTGGGACCTAGTGTTTCCCAATGTTAAAATAGTCTATGCAATATCTTTAAGTGAGGAGAACCATTTCAATTTGGTCACATATTTGGATGGTTAATTTGGACAAAGACATATGATGTTCAGTCTAATCTGCTGATTGGTTACAAGAGCATGTCTAAAACATATTTGTTGCATTTTATTGGGCCGATTCTGTTCATGCTGATAGTTCCAACAAGTTTTTCACTATTATTATGAAACTATGGTAAGAGCTTTCCAATAATTTTACTTTAATGATAGCAAAAAAACACACACATTAGGAGGTTTTTAATACTTCTCACCCTGTTGTACACCTGTTCTGTTTCTGCTGACAGGCATGGTATTATCATTTCAGCTCACTACAGGACACTCTAACACAAAGTTGGAGAGCCATTAAAAATATGTCCAACTTTTTCAATATTTTCTATATAATTCAATTCAAGCAAAGACAGCTAATTTTTGCATTTATTTGATTTTCTGAAAAAGTTATATACTACATGCCTCAATCAAGGATATTGCAAATTTGTAGAATTTTTTTGTGAAAAGTCTACATTGGGACAAAAAGCGACAATAAAATGATAACAGAGATTTGAAATTTGCAGAAGATTTTTTTCCATCACTAAGCAGAATGAACATACATAGTGCTGAAGGCAAGGCTCCATAGCTCAGGGGTTAAAGCACTGGTCTTGTTAACCAGGGGTTGTGAGTTCAAATCTCACTGGGGCCTAGTGCTACTTTCTTGTTACTGCTGCTAAAATATAAATTGCAGCTCCCAATGTTGAAATAGTCTGCTCAAGAGCTTTAAGTGAGGAGAACCATTTCAATTTGGTCACACATTTGGATATTCAATTTGTACACAGAGTTATGATGTTCAGTCTAATCTGCAAATTGGTTCCAAGAGCATGTCTTAAAATTATTTTATTGTACTGATTCTGTTCATGCTGATAATCCCATCATAATTTTTCAGTATCATTACAAACTGTAGAAAGAGCTTTTCCATAATTAAACTTTAAAGATAGCAACAATGGTATATACGTTGTATTAATCTGTATTGTACCGTGCAGGAATCAACTTCATCAGTTGATCCAGAAGAGTTTTGAATTGACAACTGTAGCTGCCAGAAGGCTTTTTTGGTCATGTAAGCATATATAAAGTACAAATGCAAGCATACTCAAGGTAATGTCCACTATTGGTCACAAATATCTCAATATAAAGACATTCTGTCATATCATTTTGAAGGCATTCCAGACTAAGGAGCACAAGGTTTGTGAGGCATGGAAAACATGACCAACATTTCCTCAATTTTATATATACACCTATTCAACATACAACAGCAAACTGAAAGTTTCTTTAAATTGTTTAATAGGTTATTAACTGCATGTCCCAAGCAGGCATTTCAGCAGTGGTCATTTGTTAAAAGTGTATATTTGGAGAATGAGCTACAACTAATAATATCCAATAAGATTACTGAAATTTGAAGAAAACTCTTTTCCACCATAATTCAGACCCCGTATTGGTCACAGTTCTGGCTACTTATGTGGCTCCATCTCTCAGGGGTTAGAGCACTGGTCTCGTAAACCAGGGGTCATGAGGTCCAATCTCACTGGGACCTAGTGTTTCCCAATGTTAAAATAGTCTATGCAATATCTTTAAGTGAGGAGAACCATTTCAATTTGGTCACATATTTGGATGGTTAATTTGGACAAAGACATATGATGTTCAGTCTAATCTGCTGATTGGTTACAAGAGCATGTCTAAAACATATTTGTTGCATTTTATTGGGCCGATTCTGTTCATGCTGATAGTTCCAACAAGTTTTTCACTATTATTATGAAACTATGGTAAGAGCTTTCCAATAATTTAACTTTAATGAAAGCAAAAAAACACACACATTAGGAGGTTTTTAATACTTCTCACCCTGTTGTACACCTGTTCTGTTTCTGCTGACAGGCATGGTATTATCATTTCAGCTCACTACAGGACACTCTAACACAAAGTTGGAGAGCCATTAAAAATATGTCCAACTTTTTCAATATTTTCTATATAATTCAATTAAAGCAAAGACAGCTAATTTTTGCATTTATTTGATTTTCTGAAAAAGTTATATACTACATGCCTCAATCAAGGATATTGCAAATTTGTAGAATTTTTTTGTGAAAAGTCTACATTGGGACAAAAAGCGACAATAAAATGATAACAGAGATTTGAAATTTGCAGAAGATTTTTTTTCCATCACTAAGCAGAATGAATATACATAGTGCTGAAGGCAAGGCTCCATATCTCAGGGGTTAGAGTACTGGTCTTGTAAACCAGGGGTCGTGAGTTCAAATCTCACTGGGGCCTAGTGCTACTTTCTTGTTACTGCTGCTAAAATATAAATTGCAGCTCCTAATGTTGAAATAGTCTGCTCAAGAGCTTTAAGTGAGGAGAACCATTTCAATTTGGTCACACATTTGGATATTCAATTTGTACACAGAGTTATGATGTTCAGTCTAATCTGCAAATTGGTTCCAAGAGCATGTCTTAAAATTATTTTATTGTATTGACTCTGTTCATGCTGATAATCCCATCATAATTTTTCAGTATCATTACAAACTGTAGAAAGAGCTTTTCCATAATTAAACTTTAAAGATAGCAACAATGGTATATACATTGTATTGTACCGTGCATGAATCAACTTCATCAGTTGATCCAGAAGAGTTTTGAATTGACAACTGTAGCTGCCAGAAGGCTTTTTTGGTCATGTAAGCATATATAAAGTACAAATGCAAGCATACTCAAGGTAATGACCACTATTGGTCACAAATATCTCAATATAAAGACATTCTGTCATATCATTTTGAAGGCATTCCAGACTAAGGAGCACAAGGTTTGTGAGGCATGGAAAACATGACCAACATTTCCTCAATTTTATATATACACCTATTCAACATACAGCAGCAAACTGAAAGTTTCTTTAAATTGTTTAATAGGTTATTAACTGCATGTCCCAAGCAGGCATTTCAGCAGTGGTCATCTGTTAAAAGTGTATATTTGGAGAATGAGCTACAACTAATAATATCCAATAAGATTACTGAAATTTGAAGAAAACTCTTTTCAACCATAATTCAGACCCCGTATTGGTCACAGTTCTGGCTACTTATGTGGCTCCATCTCTCAGGGGTTAGAGCACTGGTCTCGTAAACCAGGGGTCATGAGGTCCAATCTCACTGGGACCTAGTGTTTCCCAATGTTAAAATAGTCTATGCAATATCTTTAAGTGAGGAGAACCATTTCAATTTGGTCACATATTTGGATGGTTAATTTGGACAAAGACATATGATGTTCAGTCTAATCTGCTGATTGGTTACAAGAGCATGTCTAAAACATATTTGTTGCATTTTATTGGGCCGATTCTGTTCATGCTGATAGTTCCAACAAGTTTTTCACTATTATTATGAAACTATGGTAAGAGCTTTCCAATAATTTAACTTTAATGATAGCAAAAAAACACACACATTAGGAGGTTTTTAATACTTCTCACCCTGTTGTACACCTGTTCTGTTTCTGCTGACAGGCATGGTATTATCATTTAAGCTCACTACAGGACACTCTAACACAAAGTTGGAGAGCCATTAAAAATATGTCCAACTTTTTCAATATTTTCTATATAATTCAATTAAAGCAAAGACAGCTAATTTTTGCATTTATTTGATTTTCTGAAAAAGTTATATACTACATGCCTCAATCAAGGATATTGCAAATTTGTAGAATTTTTTTGTGAAAAGTCTACATTGGGACAAAAAGCGACAATAAAATGATAACAGAGATTTGAAATTTGCAGAAGATTTTTTTTTCCATCACTAAGCAGAATGAACATACATAGTGCTGAAGGCAAGGCTCCATATCTCAGGGGTTAGAGTACTGGTCTTGTAAACCAGGGGTCGTGAGTTCAAATCTCACTGGGGCCTAGTGCTACTTTCTTATTACTGCTGCTAAAATATAAATTGCAGCTCCCAATGTTGAAATAGTCTGCTCAAGAGCTTTAAGTGAGGAGAACCATTTCAATTTGGTCACACATTTGGATATTCAATTTGTACACAGAGTTATGATGTTCAGTCTAATCTGCTGATTGGTTACAAGAGCATGTCTAAAACATATTTGTTGCATTTTATTGGGCCGATTCTGTTCATGCTGATAGTTCCAACAAGTTTTTCACTATTATTATGAAACTATGGTAAGAGCTTTCCAATAATTTAACTTTAATGATAGCACAAAAACACACACATTAGGAGGTTTTTAATACTTCTCACCCTGTTGTACACCTGTTCTGTTTCTGCTGACAGGCATGGTATTATCATTTCAGCTCACTACAGGACACTCTAACACAAAGTTGGAGAGCCATTAAAAATATGTCCAACTTTTCAATATTTTCTATATAATTCAATTCAAGCAAAGACAGCTAATTTTTGCATATATTTGATTTTCTGAAAAATGTATATACTACATGCCTCAATCAAGGATATTGCAAATTTGTAGAATTTTTTTGTGAAAAGTCTACATTGGGACAAAAAGCGACAATAAAATGATAACAGAGATTTGAAATTTGCAGAAGATTTTTTTTCCATCACTAAGCAGAATGAACATACATAGTGCTGAAGGCAAGGCTCCATATCTCAGGGGTTAGAGTACTGGTCTTGTAAACCAGGGGTCGTGAGTTCAAATCTCACTGGGGTCTAGTGCTACTTTCTTGTTACTGCTGCTAAAATATAAATTGCAGCTCCTAATGTTGAAATAGTCTGCTCAAGAGCTTTAAGTTAGGAGAACCATTTCAATTTGGTCACACATTTGGATATTCAATTTGTACACAGAGTTATGATGTTCAGTCTAATCTGCTGATTGGTTACAAGAGCATGTCTAAAACATATTTGTTGCATTTTATTGGGCCGATTCTGTTCATGCTGATAGTTCCAACAAGTTTTTCACTATTATTATGAAACTATGGTAAGAGCTTTCCAATAATTTAACTTTAATGATAGCACAAAAACACACACATTAGGAGGTTTTTAATACTTCTCACCCTGTTGTACACCTGTTCTGTTTCTGCTGACAGGCATGGTATTATCATTTCAGCTCACTACAGGACACTCTAACACAAAGTTGGAGAGCCATTAAAAATATGTCCAACTTTTCAATATTTTCTATATAATTCAATTCAAGCAAAGACAGCTAATTTTTGCATATATTTGATTTTCTGAAAAATGTATATACTACATGCCTTAATCAAGGATATTGCAAATTTGTAGAATTTTTTTGTGAAAAGTCTACATTGGGACAAAAAGCGACAATAAAATGATATCAGAGATTTGAAATTTGCAGAAGATTTTTTTCCATCACTAAGCAGAATGAACATACATAGTGCTGAAGGCAAGGCTCCATAGCTCAGGGGTTAGAGTACTGGTCTTGTAAACAAGGGGTCGTGAGTTCAAATCTCCTAGTGATACTTTCTTGTTACTGCTGCTAAAATATAAATTGCAGCTCCCAATGTTGAAATAGTCTGCTCAAGAGCTTTAAGTGAGGAGAACCATTTCAATTTGGTCACACATTTGGATATTCAATTTGTACACAGAGTTATGATGTTCAGTCTAATCTGCTGATTGGTTACAAGAGCATGTCTAAAACATATTTGTTGCATTTTATTGGGCCGATTCTGTTCATGCTGATAGTTCCAACAAGTTTTTCACTATTATTATGAAACTATGGTAAGAGCTTTCCAATAATTTAACTTTAATGATAGCACAAAAACACACACATTAGGAGGTTTTTAATACTTCTCACCCTGTTGTACACCTGTTCTGTTTCTGCTGACAGGCATGGTATTATCATTTCAGCTCACTACAGGACACTCTAACACAAAGTTGGAGAGCCATTAAAAATATGTCCAACTTTTCAATATTTTCTATATAATTCAATTCAAGCAAAGACAGCTAATTTTTGCATATATTTGATTTTCTGAAAAAGTTATATACTACATGCCTCAATCAAGGATATTGCAAATTTGTAGAATTTTTTTGTGAAAAGTCTACATTGGGACAAAGAGCGACAATAAAATGATAAAAGAGATTTGAAATTTGCAGAAGATTATTTTCCATTACTAAGCAGAATGAACATACATGGTGCTAAAGGCAAGGCTCAGGGGTTAGAACACTGGTCTTGTAAACCAGGGGTCGTGAGTTCAAATCTCACTGGGGCCTAGTGCTACTTTCTTGTTACTGCTGCTAAAATATAAATTGCAGCTCCCAATGTTGAAATAGTCTGCTCAAGAGCTTTAATTGAGGAGAACCATTTCAATTTGGTCACACATTTGGATATTCAATTTTTACACAGTTATGATGTTCAGTCTAATCTGCAAATTGGTTCCAAGAGCATGTCTTAAAATTATTTTATTGTATTGACTCTGTTCATGCTGATAATCCCATCATAATTTTTCAGTATCATTACAAACTGTAGAAAGAGCTTTTCCATAATTAAACTTTAAAGATAGCAACAATGGTATATACATTGTATTGTACCGTGCATGAATCAACTTCATCAGTTGATCCAGAATAGTTTTGAATTGACAACTGTAGCTGCCAGAAGGCTTTTTTGGTCATGTAAGCATATATAAAGTACAAATGCAAGCATACTCAAGGTAATGACCACTATTGGTCACAAATATCTCAATATAAAGACATTCTGTCATATCATTTTGAATGCATTCCAGACTAAGGAGCACAAGGTTTGTGAGGCATGAAAAACATGACCAACATTTCCTCAATTTTATATATACACCTATTCAACATACAGCAGCAAACTGAAAGTTTCTTTAAATTGTTTAATAGGTTATTAACTGCATGTCCCAAGCAGGCATTTCAGCAGTGGTCATTTGTTAAAAGTGTATATTTGGAGAATGAGCTACAACTAATAATATCCAATAAGATTACTGAAATTTGAAGAAAACTCTTTTCCACCATAATTCAGACCCCGTATTGGTCACAGTTCTGGCTACTTATGTGGCTCCATCTCTCAGGGGTTAGAGCACTGGTCTCGTAAACCAGGGGTCATGAGGTCCAATCTCACTGGGACCTAGTGTTTCCCAATGTTAAAATAGTCTATGCAATATCTTTAAGTGAGGAGAACCATTTCAATTTGGTCACACATTTGGATATTCAATTTGTACACAGAGTTATGATGTTCAGTCTAATCTGCTGATTGGTTACAAGAGCATGTCTAAAACATATTTGTTGCATTTTATTGGGCCGATTCTGTTCATGCTGATAGTTCCAACAAGTTTTTCACTATTATTATGAAACTATGGTAAGAGCTTTCCAATAATTTAACTTTAATGATAGCACAAAAACACACACATTAGGAGGTTTTTAATACTTCTCACCCTGTTGTACACCTGTTCTGTTTCTGCTGACAGGCATGGTATTATCATTTCAGCTCACTACAGGACACTCTAACACAAAGTTGGAGAGCCATTAAAAATATGTCCAACTTTTCAATATTTTCTATATAATTCAATTCAAGCAAAGACAGCTAATTTTTGCATATATTTGATTTTCTGAAAAATGTATATACTACATGCCTTAATCAAGGATATTGCAAATTTGTAGAATTTTTTTGTGAAAAGTCTACATTGGGACAAAAAGCGACAATAAAATGATATCAGAGATTTGAAATTTGCAGAAGATTTTTTTCCATCACTAAGCAGAATGAACATACATAGTGCTGAAGGCAAGGCTCCATAGCTCAGGGGTTAGAGTACTGGTCTTGTAAACAAGGGGTCGTGAGTTCAAATCTCCTAGTGATACTTTCTTGTTACTGCTGCTAAAATATAAATTGCAGCTCCCAATGTTGAAATAGTCTGCTCAAGAGCTTTAAGTGAGGAGAACCATTTCAATTTGGTCACACATTTGGATATTCAATTTGTACACAGAGTTATGATGTTCAGTCTAATCTGCTGATTGGTTACAAGAGCATGTCTAAAACATATTTGTTGCATTTTATTGGGCCGATTCTGTTCATGCTGATAGTTCCAACAAGTTTTTCACTATTATTATGAAACTATGGTAAGAGCTTTCCAATAATTTAACTTTAATGATAGCACAAAAACACACACATTAGGAGGTTTTTAATACTTCTCACCCTGTTGTACACCTGTTCTGTTTCTGCTGACAGGCATGGTATTATCATTTCAGCTCACTACAGGACACTCTAACACAAAGTTGGAGAGCCATTAAAAATATGTCCAACTTTTCAATATTTTCTATATAATTCAATTCAAGCAAAGACAGCTAATTTTTGCATATATTTGATTTTCTGAAAAAGTTATATACTACATGCTTCAATCAAGGATATTGCAAATTTGTAGAATTTTTTTGTGAAAAGTCTACATTGGGACAAAGAGCGACAATAAAATGATAAAAGAGATTTGAAATTTGCAGAAGATTATTTTCCATTACTAAGCAGAATGAACATACATGGTGCTAAAGGCAAGGCTCAGGGGTTAGAACACTGGTCTTGTAAACCAGGGGTCGTGAGTTCAAATCTCACTGGGGCCTAGTGCTACTTTCTTGTTACTGCTGCTAAAATATAAATTGCAGCTCCCAATGTTGAAATAGTCTGCTCAAGAGCTTTAATTGAGGAGAACCATTTCAATTTGGTCACACATTTGGATATTCAATTTTTACACAGTTATGATGTTCAGTCTAATCTGCAAATTGGTTCCAAGAGCATGTCTTAAAATTATTTTATTGTATTGACTCTGTTCATGCTGATAATCCCATCATAATTTTTCAGTATCATTACAAACTGTAGAAAGAGCTTTTCCATAATTAAACTTTAAAGATAGCAACAATGGTATATACATTGTATTGTACCGTGCATGAATCAACTTCATCAGTTGATCCAGAATAGTTTTGAATTGACAACTGTAGCTGCCAGAAGGCTTTTTTGGTCATGTAAGCATATATAAAGTACAAATGCAAGCATACTCAAGGTAATGACCACTATTGGTCACAAATATCTCAATATAAAGACATTCTGTCATATCATTTTGAATGCATTCCAGACTAAGGAGCACAAGGTTTGTGAGGCATGAAAAACATGACCAACATTTCCTCAATTTTATATATACACCTATTCAACATACAGCAGCAAACTGAAAGTTTCTTTAAATTGTTTAATAGGTTATTAACTGCATGTCCCAAGCAGGCATTTCAGCAGTGGTCATTTGTTAAAAGTGTATATTTGGAGAATGAGCTACAACTAATAATATCCAATAAGATTACTGAAATTTGAAGAAAACTCTTTTCCACCATAATTCAGACCCCGTATTGGTCACAGTTCTGGCTACTTATGTGGCTCCATCTCTCAGGGGTTAGAGCACTGGTCTCGTAAACCAGGGGTCATGAGGTCCAATCTCACTGGGACCTAGTGTTTCCCAATGTTAAAATAGTCTATGCAATATCTTTAAGTGAGGAGAACCATTTCAATTTGGTCACACATTTGGATATTCAATTTGTACACAGAGTTATGATGTTCAGTCTAATCTGCTGATTGGTTACAAGAGCATGTCTAAAACATATTTGTTGCATTTTATTGGGCCGATTCTGTTCATGCTGATAGTTCCAACAAGTTTTTCACTATTATTATGAAACTATGGTAAGAGCTTTCCAATAATTTAACTTTAATGATAGCACAAAAACACACACATTAGGAGGTTTTTAATACTTCTCACCCTGTTGTACACCTGTTCTGTTTCTGCTGACAGGCATGGTATTATCATTTCAGCTCACTACAGGACACTCTAACACAAAGTTGGAGAGCCATTAAAAATATGTCCAACTTTTCAATATTTTCTATATAATTCAATTCAAGCAAAGACAGCTAATTTTTGCATATATTTGATTTTCTGAAAAATGTATATACTACATGCCTTAATCAAGGATATTGCAAATTTGTAGAATTTTTTTGTGAAAAGTCTACATTGGGACAAAAAGCGACAATAAAATGATATCAGAGATTTGAAATTTGCAGAAGATTTTTTTCCATCACTAAGCAGAATGAACATACATAGTGCTGAAGGCAAGGCTCCATAGCTCAGGGGTTAGAGTACTGGTCTTGTAAACAAGGGGTCGTGAGTTCAAATCTCCTAGTGATACTTTCTTGTTACTGCTGCTAAAATATAAATTGCAGCTCCCAATGTTGAAATAGTCTGCTCAAGAGCTTTAAGTGAGGAGAACCATTTCAATTTGGTCACACATTTGGATATTCAATTTGTACACAGAGTTATGATGTTCAGTCTAATCTGCTGATTGGTTACAAGAGCATGTCTAAAACATATTTGTTGCATTTTATTGGGCCGATTCTGTTCATGCTGATAGTTCCAACAAGTTTTTCACTATTATTATGAAACTATGGTAAGAGCTTTCCAATAATTTAACTTTAATGATAGCACAAAAACACACACATTAGGAGGTTTTTAATACTTCTCACCCTGTTGTACACCTGTTCTGTTTCTGCTGACAGGCATGGTATTATCATTTCAGCTCACTACAGGACACTCTAACACAAAGTTGGAGAGCCATTAAAAATATGTCCAACTTTTCAATATTTTCTATATAATTCAATTCAAGCAAAGACAGCTAATTTTTGCATATATTTGATTTTCTGAAAAAGTTATATACTACATGCCTCAATCAAGGATATTGCAAATTTGTAGAATTTTTTTGTGAAAAGTCTACATTGGGACAAAGAGCGACAATAAAATGATAAAAGAGATTTGAAATTTGCAGAAGATTATTTTCCATTACTAAGCAGAATGAACATACATGGTGCTAAAGGCAAGGCTCAGGGGTTAGAACACTGGTCTTGTAAACCAGGGGTCGTGAGTTCAAATCTCACTGGGGCCTAGTGCTACTTTCTTGTTACTGCTGCTAAAATATAAATTGCAGCTCCCAATGTTGAAATAGTCTGCTCAAGAGCTTTAATTGAGGAGAACCATTTCAATTTGGTCACACATTTGGATATTCAATTTTTACACAGTTATGATGTTCAGTCTAATCTGCAAATTGGTTCCAAGAGCATGTCTTAAAATTATTTTATTGTATTGACTCTGTTCATGCTGATAATCCCATCATAATTTTTCAGTATCATTACAAACTGTAGAAAGAGCTTTTCCATAATTAAACTTTAAAGATAGCAACAATGGTATATACATTGTATTGTACCGTGCATGAATCAACTTCATCAGTTGATCCAGAATAGTTTTGAATTGACAACTGTAGCTGCCAGAAGGCTTTTTTGGTCATGTAAGCATATATAAAGTACAAATGCAAGCATACTCAAGGTAATGACCACTATTGGTCACAAATATCTCAATATAAAGACATTCTGTCATATCATTTTGAATGCATTCCAGACTAAGGAGCACAAGGTTTGTGAGGCATGAAAAACATGACCAACATTTCCTCAATTTTATATATACACCTATTCAACATACAGCAGCAAACTGAAAGTTTCTTTAAATTGTTTAATAGGTTATTAACTGCATGTCCCAAGCAGGCATTTCAGCAGTGGTCATCTGTTAAAAGTGTATATTTGGAGAATGAGCTACAACTAATAATATCCAATAAGATTACTGAAATTTGAAGAAAACTCTTTTCCACCATAATTCAGACCCCGTATTGGTCACAGTTCTGGCTACTTATGTGGCTCCATCTCTCAGGGGTTAGAGCACTGGTCTCGTAAACCAGGGGTCATGAGGTCCAATCTCACTGGGACCTAGTGTTTCCCAATGTTAAAATAGTCTATGCAATATCTTTAAGTGAGGAGAACCATTTCAATTTGGTCACACATTTGGATATTCAATTTGTACACAGAGTTATGATGTTCAGTCTAATCTGCTGATTGGTTACAAGAGCATGTCTAAAACATATTTGTTGCATTTTATTGGGCCGATTCTGTTCATGCTGATAGTTCCAACAAGTTTTTCACTATTATTATGAAACTATGGTAAGAGCTTTCCAATAATTTAACTTTAATGATAGCACAAAAACACACACATTAGGAGGTTTTTAATACTTCTCACCCTGTTGTACACCTGTTCTGTTTCTGCTGACAGGCATGGTATTATCATTTCAGCTCACTACAGGACACTCTAACACAAAGTTGGAGAGCCATTAAAAATATGTCCAACTTTTTCAATATTTTCTATATAATTCAATTCAAGCAAAGACAGCTAATTTTTGCATTTATTTGATTTTCTGAAAAAGTTATATACTACATGCCTCAATCAAGGATATTGCAAATTTGTAGAATTTTTTTGTGAAAAGTCTACATTGGGACAAAAAGCGACAATAAAATGATAACAGAGATTTGAAATTTGCAGAAGATTTTTTTCCATCACTAAGCAGAATGAACATACATAGTGCTGTAGGCAAGGCTTCATAGCTCAGGGGTTAGAGCACTGGTCTTGTAAACCAGGGGTCGTGAGTTCAAATCTCACTGGGGCCTAGTGCTACTTTCTTGTTACTGCTGCTAAAATATAAATTGCAGCTCCCAATGTTGAAATAGTCTGCTCAAGAGCTTTAAGTGAGGAGAACCATTTCAATTTGGATATTCAATTTGTACACAGAGTTATGATGTTCAGTCTAATCTGCAAATTGGTTCCAAGTGCATGTCTTAAAATTATTTTATTGTATTGACTCTGTTCATGCTGATAATCCCATCATAATTTTTCAGTATCATTACAAACTGTAGAAAGAGCTTTTCCATAATTAAACTTTAAAGATAGCAACAATGGTATATACATTGTATTGTACCGTGCATGAATCAACTTCAACAGTTGATCCAGAAGAGTTTTGAATTGACAACTGTAGCTGCCAGAAGGCTTTTTTGGTCATGTAAGCATATATAAAGTACAAATGCAAGCATACTCAAGGTAATGACCACTATTGGTCACAAATATCTCAATATAAAGACATTCTGTCATATCATTTTGAAGGCATTCCAGACTAAGGAGCACAAGGTTTGTGAGGCATGGAAAACATGACCAACATTTCCTCAATTTTATATATACACCTATTCAACATACAGCAGCAAACTGAACGTTTCTTTAAATTGTTTAATAGGTTATTAACTGCATGTCCCAAGCAGGCATTTCAGCAGTGGTCATTTGTTAAAAGTGTATATTTGGAGAATGAGCTACAACTAATAATATCCAATAAGATTACTAAAATTTGAAGAAAACTCTTTTCCACCATAATTCAGACCCCGTATTGGTCACAGTTCTGGCTACTTATTGGCTCCATAGCTCAGGGGTTAGAGCACTGATCTCATAAACCAGGGGTCATGAGGTCCAATCTCACTGGGACCTAGTGTTTCCCAATGTTAAAATAGTCTATGCAATATCTTTAAGTTAGGAGAACCATTTCAATTTGGTCACATATTTGGATGGTTAATTTGGACAAAGACATATGATGTTCAGTCTAATCTGCTGATTGGTTACAAGAGCATGTCTAAAACATATTTGTTGAATTTTATTGGGCCGATTCTGTTCATGCTGATAGTTCCAACAAGTTTTTCACTATTATTATGAAACTATGGTAAGAGCTTTCCAATAATTTTACTTTAATGATAGCAAAAAAACACACACATTAGGAGGTTTTTAATACTTCTCACCCTGTTGTACACCTGTTCTGTTTCTGCTGACAGGCATGGTATTATCATTTCAGCTCACTACAGGACACTCTAACACAAAGTTGGAGAGCCATTAAAAATATGTCCAACTTTTTCAATATTTTCTATATAATTCAATTCAAGCAAAGACAGCTAATTTTTGCATTTATTTGATTTTCTGAAAAAGTTATATACTACATGCCTCAATCAAGGATATTGCAAATTTGTAGAATTTTTGTGTGAAAAGTCTACATTGGGACAAAAAGCGACAATAAAATGATAACAGAGATTTGAAATTTGCAGAAGATTTTTTTCCATCACTAAGCAGAATGAACATACATAGCGCTGAAGGCAAGGCTCCATAGCTCAGGTGTTAGAGCACTGGTCTTGTATACCAGGGGTCGTGAGTTCAAATCTCACTGGCGCCTAGTGCTACTTTCTTGTTACTGCTGCTAAAATATAAATTGCAGCTCCCAATGTTGAAATAGTCTGCTCAAGAGCTTTAAGTGAGGAGAACCATTTCAATTTGGTCACACATTTGGATATTCAATTTGTACACAGAGTTATGATGTTCAGTCTAATCTGCAAATTGGTTCCAAGAGCATGTCTTAAAATTATTTTATTGTATTGACTCTGTTCATGCTGATAATCCCATCATAATTTTTCAGTATCATTACAAACTGTAGAAAGAGCTTTTCCATAATTAAACTTTAAAGATAGCAACAATGGTATATACATTGTATTGTACCGTGCATGAATCAACTTCAACAGTTGATCCAGAAGAGTTTTGAATTGACAACTGTAGCTGCCAGAAGGCTTTTTTGGTCATGTAAGCATATATAAAGTACAAATGCAAGCATACTCAAGGTAATGACCACTATTGGTCACAAATATCTCAATATAAAGACATTCTGTCATATCATTTTGAAGGCATTCCAGACTAAGGAGCACAAGGTTTGTGAGGCATGGAAAACATGACCAACATTTCCTCAATTTTATATATACACCTATTCAACATACAGCAGCAAACTGAACGTTTCTTTAAATTGTTTAATAGGTTATTAACTGCATGTCCCAAGCAGGCATTTCAGCAGTGGTCATTTGTTAAAAGTGTATATTTGGAGAATGAGCTACAACTAATAATATCCAATAAGATTACTAAAATTTGAAGAAAACTCTTTTCCACCATAATTCAGACCCCGTATTGGTCACAGTTCTGGCTACTTATTGGCTCCATAGCTCAGGGGTTAGAGCACTGGTCTCATAAACCAGGGGTCATGAGGTCCAATCTCACTGGGACCTAGTGTTTCCCAATGTTAAAATAGTCTATGCAATATCTTTAAGTTAGGAGAACCATTTCAATTTGGTCACATATTTGGATGGTTAATTTGGACAAATACATATGATGTTCAGTCTAATCTGCTGATTGGTTACAAGAGCATGTCTAAAACATATTTGTTGAATTTTATTGGGCCGATTCTGTTCATGCTGATAGTTCCAACAAGTTTTTCACTATTATTATGAAACTATGGTAAGAGCTTTCCAATAATTTTACTTTAATGATAGCAAAAAAACACACACATTAGGAGGTTTTTAATACTTCTCACCCTGTTGTACACCTGTTCTGTTTCTGCTGACAGGCATGGTATTATCATTTCAGCTCACTACAGGACACTCTAACACAAAGTTGGAGAGCCATTAAAAATATGTCCAACTTTTTCAATATTTTCTATATAATTCAATTAAAGCAAAGACAGCTAATTTTTGCATTTATTTGATTTTCTGAAAAAGTTATATACTACATGCCTCAATCAAGGATATTGCAAATTTGTAGAATTTTTTTGTGAAAAGTCTACATTGGGACAAAAAGCGACAATAAAATGATAACAGAGATTTGAAATTTGCAGAAGATTTTTTTCCATCACTAAGCAGAATGAACATACATAGTGCTGAAGGCAAGGCTCCATAGCTCAGGTGTTAGAGCACTGGTCTTGTATACCAGGGGTTGTGAGTTCAAATCTCACTGGCGCCTAGTGCTACTTTCTTGTTACTGCTGCTAAAATATAAATTGCAGCTCCCAATGTTGAAATAGTCTGCTCAAGAGCTTTAAGTGAGGAGAACCATTTCAATTTGGTCACACATTTGGATATTCAATTTGTACACAGAGTTATGATGTTCAGTCTAATCTGCAAATTGGTTCCAAGAGCATGTCTTAAAATTATTTTATTGTATTGACTCTGTTCATGCTGATAATCCCATCATAATTTTTCAGTATCATTACAAACTGTAGAAAGAGCTTTTCCATAATTAAACTTTAAAGATAGCAACAATGGTATATACATTGTATTGTACCGTGCATGAATCAACTTCATCAGTTGATCCAGAAGAGTTTTGAATTGACAACTGTAGCTGCCAGAAGGCTTTTTTGGTCATGTAAGCATATATAAAGTACAAATGCAAGCATACTCAAGGTAATGACCACTATTGGTCACAAATATCTCAATATAAAGACATTCTGTCATATCATTTTGAAGGCATTCCAGACTAAGGAGCACAAGGTTTGTGAGGCATGAAAAACATGACCAACATTTCCTCAATTTTATATATACACCTATTCAACATACAGCAGCAAACTGAAAGTTTCTTTAAATTGTTTAATAGGTTATTAACTGCATGTCCCAAGCAGGCATTTCAGCAGTGGTCATTTGTTAAAAGTGTATATTTGGAGAATGAGCTACAACTAATAATATCCAATAAGATTACTGAAATTTGAAGAAAACTCTTTTCCACCATAATTCAGACCCCGTATTGGTCACAGTTCTGGCTACTTATGTGGCTCCATCTCTCAGGGGTTAGAGCACTGGTCTCGTAAACCAGGGGTCATGAGGTCCAATCTCACTGGGACCTAGTGTTTCCCAATGTTAAAATAGTCTATGCAATATCTTTAAGTGAGGAGAACCATTTCAATTTGGTCACACATTTGGATATTCAATTTGTACACAGAGTTATGATGTTCAGTCTAATCTGCTGATTGGTTACAAGAGCATGTCTAAAACATATTTGTTGCATTTTATTGGGCCGATTCTGTTCATGCTGATAGTTCCAACAAGTTTTTCACTATTATTATGAAACTATGGTAAGAGCTTTCCAATAATTTAACTTTAATGATAGCACAAAAACACACACATTAGGAGGTTTTTAATACTTCTCACCCTGTTGTACACCTGTTCTGTTTCTGCTGACAGGCATGGTATTATCATTTCAGCTCACTACAGGACACTCTAACACAAAGTTGGAGAGCCATTAAAAATATGTCCAACTTTTTCAATATTTTCTATATAATTCAATTCAAGCAAAGACAGCTAATTTTTGCATTTATTTGATTTTCTGAAAAAGTTATATACTACATGCCTCAATCAAGGATATTGCAAATTTGTAGAATTTTTTTGTGAAAAGTCTACATTGGGACAAAAAGCGACAATAAAATGATAACAGAGATTTGAAATTTGCAGAAGATTTTTTTCCATCACTAAGCAGAATGAACATACATAGTGCTGTAGGCAAGGCTCCATAGCTCAGGGGTTAGAGCACTGGTCTTGTAAACCAGGGGTCGTGAGTTCAAATCTCACTGGGGCCTAGTGCTACTTTCTTGTTACTGCTGCTAAAATATAAATTGCAGCTCCCAATGTTGAAATAGTCTGCTCAAGAGCTTTAAGTGAGGAGAACCATTTCAATTTGGTCACACATTTGGATATTCAATTTGTACACAGAGTTATGATGTTCAGTCTAATCTGCAAATTGGTTCCAAGAGCATGTCTTAAAATTATTTTATTGTATTGACTCTGTTCATGCTGATAATCCCATCATAATTTTTCAGTATCATTACAAACTGTAGAAAGAGCTTTTCCATAATTAAACTTTAAAGATAGCAACAATGGTATATACATTGTATTGTACCGTGCATGAATCAACTTCAACAGTTGATCCAGAAGAGTTTTGAATTGACAACTGTAGCTGCCAGAAGGCTTTTTTGGTCATGTAAGCATATATAAAGTACAAATGCAAGCATACTCAAGGTAATGACCACTATTGGTCACAAATATCTCAATATAAAGACATTCTGTCATATCATTTTGAAGGCATTCCAGACTAAGGAGCACAAGGTTTGTGAGGCATGGAAAACATGACCAACATTTCCTCAATTTTATATATACACCTATTCAACATACAGCAGCAAACTGAACGTTTCTTTAAATTGTTTAATAGGTTATTAACTGCATGTCCCAAGCAGGCATTTCAGCAGTGGTCATTTGTTAAAAGTGTATATTTGGAGAATGAGCTACAACTAATAATATCCAATAAGATTACTAAAATTTGAAGAAAACTCTTTTCCACCATAATTCAGACCCCGTATTGGTCACAGTTCTGGCTACTTATTGGCTCCATAGCTCAGGGGTTAGAGCACTGGTCTCATAAACCAGGGGTCATGAGGTCCAATCTCACTGGGACCTAGTGTTTCCCAATGTTAAAATAGTCTATGCAATATCTTTAAGTTAGGAGAACCATTTCAATTTGGTCACATATTTGGATGGTTAATTTGGACAAAGACATATGATGTTCAGTCTAATCTGCTGATTGGTTACAAGAGCATGTCTAAAACATATTTGTTGAATTTTATTGGGCCGATTCTGTTCATGCTGATAGTTCCAACAAGTTTTTCACTATTATTATGAAACTATGGTAAGAGCTTTCCAATAATTTTACTTTAATGATAGCAAAAAAACACACACATTAGGAGGTTTTTAATACTTCTCACCCTGTTGTACACCTGTTCTGTTTCTGCTGACAGGCATGGTATTATCATTTCAGCTCACTACAGGACACTCTAACACAAAGTTGGAGAGCCATTAAAAATATGTCCAACTTTTTCAATATTTTCTATATAATTCAATTCAAGCAAAGACAGCTAATTTTTGCATTTATTTGATTTTCTGAAAAAGTTATATACTACATGCCTCAATCAAGGATATTGCAAATTTGTAGAATTTTTGTGTGAAAAGTCTACATTGGGACAAAAAGCGACAATAAAATGATAACAGAGATTTGAAATTTGCAGAAGATTTTTTTCCATCACTAAGCAGAATGAACATACATAGCGCTGAAGGCAAGGCTCCATAGCTCAGGTGTTAGAGCACTGGTCTTGTATACCAGGGGTTGTGAGTTCAAATCTCACTGGCGCCTAGTGCTACTTTCTTGTTACTGCTGCTAAAATATAAATTGCAGCTCCCAATGTTGAAATAGTCTGCTCAAGAGCTTTAAGTGAGGAGAACCATTTCAATTTGGTCACACATTTGGATATTCAATTTGTACACAGAGTTATGATGTTCAGTCTAATCTGCAAATTGGTTCCAAGAGCATGTCTTAAAATTATTTTATTGTATTGACTCTGTTCATGCTGATAATCCCATCATAATTTTTCAGTATCATTACAAACTGTAGAAAGAGCTTTTCCATAATGAAACTTTAAAGATAGCAACAATGGTATATACATTGTATTGTACCGTGCATGAATCAACTTCATCAGTTGATCCAGAAGAGTTTTGAATTGACAACTGTAGCTGCCAGAAGGCTTTTTTTGGTCATGTAAGCATATATAAAGTACAAATGCAAGCATACTCAAGGTAATGACCACTATTGGTCACAAATATCTCAATATAAAGACATTCTGTCATATAATTTTGAAGGCATTCCAGACTAAGGAGCACAAGGTTTGTGAGGCATGAAAAACATGACCAACATTTCGTCAATTTTATATATACACCTATTCAACATACAGCAGCAAACTGAAAGTTTCTTTAAATTGTTTAATAGGTTATTAACTGCATGTCCCAAGCAGGCATTTCAGCAGTGGTCATTTGTTAAAAGTGTATATTTGGAGAATGAGCTACAACTAATAATATCCAATAAGATTACTGAAATTTGAAGAAAACTCTTTTCCACCATAATTCAGACCCCGTATTGGTCACAGTTCTGGCTACTTATGTGGCTCCATCTCTCAGGGGTTAGAGCACTGGTCTCGTAAACCAGGGGTCATGAGGTCCAATCTCACTGGGACCTAGTGTTTCCCAATGTTAAAATAGTCTATGCAATATCTTTAAGTGAGGAGAACCATTTCAATTTGGTCACATATTTGGATGGTTAATTTGGACAAAGACATATGATGTTCAGTCTAATCTGCTGATTGGTTACAAGAGCATGTCTAAAACATATTTGTTGCATTTTATTGGGCCGATTCTGTTCATGCTGATAGTTCCAACAAGTTTTTCACTATTATTATGAAACTATGGTAAGAGCTTTCCAATAATTTTACTTTAATGATAGCAAAAAAACACACACATTAGGAGGTTTTTAATACTTCTCACCCTGTTGTACACCTGTTCTGTTTCTGCTGACAGGCATGGTATTATCATTTCAGCTCACTACAGGACACTCTAACACAAAGTTGGAGAGCCATTAAAAATATGTCCAACTTTTTCAATATTTTCTATATAATTCAATTCAAGCAAAGACAGCTAATTTTTGCATTTAATTGATTTTCTGAAAAAGTTATATACTACATGCCTCAATCAAGGATATTGCAAATTTGTAGAATTTTTGTGTGAAAAGTCTACATTGGGACAAAAAGCGACAATAAAATGATAACAGAGATTTGAAATTTGCAGAAGATTTTTTTCCATCACTAAGCAGAATGAACATACATAGTGCTGAAGGCAAGGCTCCATATCTCAGGGGTTAGAGCACTGGTCTTGTCAAACCAGGGGTTGTGAGTTCAAATCTCACCGGGGCCTAGTGCTACTTTCTTGTTACTGCTGCTAAAATATAAATTGCAGCTCCCAATGTTGAAATAGTCTGCTCAAGAGCTTTAAGTGAGGAGAACCATTTCAATTTGGTCACACATTTGGATATTCAATTTGTACACAGAGTTATGATGTTAAGTCTAATCTGCAAATTGGTTCCAAGAGCATGTCTTAAAATTATTTTATTGTACTGATTCTGTTCATGCTGATAATCCCATCATAATTTTTCAGTATCATTACAAACTGTAGAAAGAGCTTTTCCATAATTAAACTTTAAAGATAGCAACAATGGTATATACATTGTATTAATCTGTATTGTACCGTGCAGGAATCAACTTCATCAGTTGATCCAGAAGAGTTTTGAATTGACAACTGTAGCTGCCAGAAGGCTTTTTTGGTCATGTAAGCATATATAAAGTACAAATGCAAGCATACTCAAGGTAATGACCACTATTGGTCACAAATATCTCAATATAAAGACATTCTGTCATATCATTTTGAAGGCATTCCAGACTAAGGAGCACAAGGTTTGTGAGGCATGGAAAACATGACCAACATTTCCTCAATTTTATATATACACCTATTCAACATACAACAGCAAACTGAAAGTTTCTTTAAATTGTTTAATAGGTTATTAACTGCATGTCCCAAGCAGGCATTTCAGCAGTGGTCATTTGTTAAAAGTGTATATTTGGAGAATGAGCTACAACTAATAATATCCAATAAGATTACTGAAATTTGAAGAAAACTCTTTTCCACCATAATTCAGACCCCGTATTGGTCACAGTTCTGGCTACTTATGTGGCTCCATCTCTCAGGGGTTAGAGCACTGGTCTCGTAAACCAGGGGTCATGAGGTACAATCTCACTGGGACCTAGTGTTTCCCAATGTTAAAATAGTCTATGCAATATCTTTAAGTGAGGAGAACCATTTCAATTTGGTCACACATTTGGATATTCAATTTGTACACAGTTATGATGTTCAGTCTAATCTGCAAATTGGTTCCAAGAGCATGTCTTAAAATTATTTTATTGTATTGACTCTGTTCATGCTGATAATCCCATCATAATTTTTCAGTATCATTACAAACTGTAGAAAGAGCTTTTCCATAATTAAACTTTAAAGATAGCAACAATGGTATATACATTGTATTGTACCGTGCATGAATCAACTTCATCAGTTGATCCAGAAGAGTTTTGAATTGACAACTGTAGCTGCCAGAAGGCTTTTTTGGTCATGTAAGCATATATAAAGTACAAATGCAAGCATACTCAAGGTAATGACCACTATTGGTCACAAATATCTCAATATAAAGACATTCTGTCATATCATTTTGAAGGCATTCCAGACTAAGGAGCACAAGGTTTGTGAGGCATGGAAAACATGACCAACATTTCCTCAATTTTATATATACACCTATTCAACATACAGCAGCAAACTGAAAGTTTCTTTAAATTGTTTAATAGGTTATTAACTGCATGTCCCAAGCAGGCATTTCAGCAGTGGTCATTTGTTAAAAGTGTATATTTGGAGAATGAGCTACAACTAATAATATCCAATAAGATTACTAAAATTTGAAGAAAACTCTTTTCCACCATAATTCAGACCCCGTATTGGTCACAGTTCTGGCTACTTATGTGGCTCCATAGCTCAGGGGTTAGAGCACTTGTCTCGTAAACCAGGGGTCATGAGGTCCAATCTCACTGGGACCTAGTGTTTCCCAATGTTAAAATAGTCTATGCAATATCTTTAAGTGAGGAGAACCATTTCAATTTGGTCACATATTTGGATGGTTAATTTGGACAAAGACATATGATGTTCAGTCTAATCTGCTGATTAGTTACAAGAGCATGTCTAAAACATATTTGTTGCATTTTATTGGGCCGATTCTGTTCATGCTGATAGTTCCAACAAGTTTTTCACTATTATTATGAAACTATGGTAAGAGCTTTCCAATAATTTTACTTTAATGATAGCAAAAAAACACACACATTAGGAGGTTTTTAATACTTCTCACCCTGTTGTACACCTGTTCTGTTTCTGCTGACAGGCATGGTATTATCATTTCAGCTCACTACAGGACACTCTAACACAAAGTTGGAGAGCCATTAAAAATATGTCCAACTTTTTCAATATTTTCTATATAATTCAATTCAAGCAAAGACAGCTAATTTTTGCATTTATTTGATTTTCTGAAAAAGTTATATACTACATGCCTCAATCAAGGATATTGCAAATTTGTAGAATTTTTTTGTGAAAAGTCTACATTGGGACAAAAAGCGACAATAAAATGATAACAGAGATTTGAAATTTGCAGAAGATTTTTTTCCATCACTAAGCAGAATGAACATACATAGTGCTGAAGGCAAGGCTCCATATCTCAGGGGTTAGAGCACTGGTCTTGTAAACCAGGGGTCGTGAGTTCAAATCTCACGACCAGTGTAACTTTCTTGTTACTGCTGCTAAAATATAAATTGCAGCTCCCAATGTTGAAATAGTCTGCTCAAGAGCTTTAAGTGAGGAGAACCATTTCAATTTGGTCACACATTTGGATATTCAATTTGTACACAGAGTTATGATGTTCAGTCTAATCTGCAAATTGGTTCCAAGAGCATGTCTTAAAATTATTTTATTGTTCTGATTCTGTAATTTTTCAGTATCATTACAAACTGTAGAAAGAGCTTTTCCATAATTAAACTTTAAAGATAGCAACAATGGTATATACATTGTATTAATCTGTATTGTACCGTGCAGGAATCAACTTCATCAGTTGATCCAGAAGAGTTTTGAATTGACAACTGTAGCTGCCAGAAGGCTTTTTTGGTTATGTAAGCATATATAAAGTACAAATGCAAGCATACTCAAGGTAAAGACCACTATTGGTCACAAATATCTCAATATAAAGACATTCTGTCATATCATTTTGAATGCATTCCAGACTAAGGAGCACAAGGTTTGTGAGGCATGGAAAACATGACCAAAATTTCCTCAATTTTATATATACACCTATTCAACATACAACAGCAAACTGAAAGTTTCTTTAAATTGTTTAATAGGTTATTAACTGCATGTCCCAAGCAGGCATTTCAGCAGTGGTCATTTGTTAAAAGTGTATATTTGGAGAATGAGCTACAACTAATAATATCCAATAAGATTACTGAAATTTGAAGAAAACTCTTTTCCACCATAATTCAGACCCCGTATTGGTCACAGTTCTGGCTACTTATGTGGCTCCATCTCTCAGGGGTTAGAGCACTGGTCTCGTAAACCAGGGGTCATGAGGTCCAATCTCACTGGGACCTAGTGTTTCCCAATGTTAAAATAGTCTATGCAATATCTTTAAGTGAGGAGAACCATTTCAATTTGGTCACACATTTGGATATTCAATTTGTACACAGAGTTATGATGTTCAGTCTAATCTGCTGATTGGTTACAAGAGCATGTCTAAAACATATTTGTTGCATTTTATTGGGCCGATTCTGTTCATGCTGATAGTTCCAACAAGTTTTTCACTATTATTATGAAACTATGGTAAGAGCTTTCCAATAATTTAACTTTAATGATAGCACAAAAACACACACATTAGGAGGTTTTTAATACTTCTCACCCTGTTGTACACCTGTTCTGTTTCTGCTGACAGGCATGGTATTATCATTTCAGCTCACTACAGGACACTCTAACACAAAGTTGGAGAGCCATTAAAAATATGTCCAACTTTTTCAATATTTTCTATATAATTCAATTCAAGCAAAGACAGCTAATTTTTGTATTTATTTGATTTTCTGAAAAAGTTATATACTACATGCCTCAATCAAGGATATTGCAAATTTGTAGAATTTTTTTGTGAAAAGTCTACATTGGGACAAAAAGCGACAATAAAATGATAACAGAGATTTGAAATTTGCAGAAGATTTTTTTCCATCACTAAGCAGAATGAACATACATAGTGCTGAAGGCAAGGCTCCATAGCTCAGGGGTTAGAGCACTGGTCTTGTAAACCAGGGGTCGTGAGTTCAAATCTCACTGGGGTTTAGTGCTACTTTCTTGTTACTGCTGCTAAAATATAAATTGCAGCTCCCAATGTTGAATTAGTCTGCTCAAGAGCTTTAAGTGAGGAGAACCATTTCAATTTGGTCACACATTTGGATATTCAATTTGTACACAGTTATGATGTTCAGTCTAATCTGCAAATTGGTTCCAAGAGCATGTCTTAAAATTATTTTATTGTATTGACTCTGTTCATGCTGATAATCCCATCATAATTTTTCAGTATCATTACAAACTGTAGAAAGAGCTTTTCCATAATTAAACTTTAAAGATAGCAACAATGGTATATACATTGTATTGTACCGTGCATGAATCAACTTCATCAGTTGATCCAGAAAAGTTTTGAATTGACAACTGTAGCTGCCAGAAGGCTTTTTTGGTCATGTAAGCATATATAAAGTACAAATGCAAGCATACTCAAGGTAATGACCACTATTGGTCACAAATATCTCAATATAAAGACATTCTGTCATATCATTTTGAAGGCATTCCAGACTAAGGAGCACAAGGTTTGTGAGGCATGGAAAACATGACCAACATTTCCTCAATTTTATATATACACCTATTCAACATACAGCAGCAAACTGAAAGTTTCTTTAAATTGTTTAATAGGTTATTAACTGCATGTCCCAAGCAGGCATTTCAGCAGTGGTCATTTGTTAAAAGTGTATATTTGGAGAATGAGCTACAACTAATAATATCCAATAAGATTACTGAAATTTGAAGAAAACTCTTTTCCACCATAATTCAGACCCCGTATTGGTCACAGTTCTGGCTACTTATGTGGCTCCATAGCTCAGGGGTTAGAGCACTGGTCTCGTAAACCAGGGGTCATGAGTTTCAATCTCACTGGGACCTTGTGTTTCCCAATGTTAAAATAGTCTATGCAATATCTTTAAGTGAGGAGAACCATTTCAATTTGGTCACATATTTGGATGGTTAATTTGGACAAAGACATATGATGTTCAGTCTAATCTGCTGATTGGTTACAAGAGCATGTCTAAAACATATTTGTTGCATTTTATTGGGCCGATTCTGTTCATGCTGATATTTCCAACAAGTTTTTCACTATTATTATGAAACTATGGTAAGAGCTTTCCAATAATTTTACTTTAATGATAGCAAAAAAACACACACATTAGGAGGTTTTTAATACTTCTCACCCTGTTGTACACCTGTTCTGTTTCTGCTGACAGGCATGGTATTATCATTTCAGCTCACTACAGGACACTCTAACACAAAGTTGGAGAGCCATTAAAAATATGTCCAACTTTTTCAATATTTTCTATATAATTCAATTCAAGCAAAGACAGCTAATTTTTGCATTTAATTGATTTTCTGAAAAAGTTATATACTACATGCCTCAATCAAGGATATTGCAAATTTGTAGAATTTTTGTGTGAAAAGTCTACATTGGGACAAAAAGCGACAATAAAATGATAACAGAGATTTGAAATTTGCAGAAGATTTTTTTCCATCACTAAGCAGAATGAACATACATAGTGCTGAAGGCAAGGCTCCATATCTCAGGGGTTAGAGCACTGGTCTTGTCAAACCAGGGGTTGTGAGTTCAAATCTCACCGGGGCCTAGTGCTACTTTCTTGTTACTGCTGCTAAAATATAAATTGCAGCTCCCAATGTTGAAATAGTCTGCTCAAGAGCTTTAAGTGAGGAGAACCATTTCAATTTGGTCACACATTTGGATATTCAATTTGTACACAGAGTTATGATGTTCAGTCTAATCTGCAAATTGGTTCCAAGAGCATGTCTTAAAATTATTTTATTGTACTGATTCTGTTCATGCTGATAATCCCATCATAATTTTTCAGTATCATTACAAACTGTAGAAAGAGCTTTTCCATAATTAAACTTTAAAGATAGCAACAATGGTATATACATTGTATTAATCTGTATTGTACCGTGCAGGAATCAACTTCATCAGTTGATCCAGAAGAGTTTTGAATTGACAACTGTAGCTGCCAGAAGGCTTTTTTGGTCATGTAAGCATATATAAAGTACAAATGCAAGCATACTCAAGGTAATGACCACTATTGGTCACAAATATCTCAATATAAAGACATTCTGTCATATCATTTTGAAGGCATTCCAGACTAAGGAGCACAAGGTTTGTGAGGCATGGAAAACATGACCAACATTTCCTCAATTTTATATATACACCTATTCAACATACAACAGCAAACTGAAAGTTTCTTTAAATTGTTTAATAGGTTATTAACTGCATGTCCCAAGCAGGCATTTCAGCAGTGGTCATTTGTTAAAAGTGTATATTTGGAGAATGAGCTACAACTAATAATATCCAATAAGATTACTGAAATTTGAAGAAAACTCTTTTCCACCATAATTCAGACCCCGTATTGGTCACAGTTCTGGCTACTTATGTGGCTCCATCTCTCAGGGGTTAGAGCACTGGTCTCGTAAACCAGGGGTCATGAGGTACAATCTCACTGGGACCTAGTGTTTCCCAATGTTAAAATAGTCTATGCAATATCTTTAAGTGAGGAGAACCATTTCAATTTGGTCACACATTTGGATATTCAAATTGTACACAGTTATGATGTTCAGTCTAATCTGCAAATTGGTTCCAAGAGCATGTCTTAAAATTATTTTATTGTATTGACTCTGTTCATGCTGATAATCCCATCATAATTTTTCAGTATCATTACAAACTGTAGAAAGAGCTTTTCCATAATTAAACTTTAAAGATAGCAACAATGGTATATACATTGTATTGTACCGTGCATGAATCAACTTCATCAGTTGATCCAGAAGAGTTTTGAATTGACAACTGTAGCTGCCAGAAGGCTTTTTTGGTCATGTAAGCATATATAAAGTACAAATGCAAGCATACTCAAGGTAATGACCACTATTGGTCACAAATATCTCAATATAAAGACATTCTGTCATATCATTTTGAAGGCATTCCAGACTAAGGAGCACAAGGTTTGTGAGGCATGGAAAACATGACCAACATTTCCTCAATTTTATATATACACCTATTCAACATACAGCAGCAAACTGAAAGTTTCTTTAAATTGTTTAATAGGTTATTAACTGCATGTCCCAAGCAGGCATTTCAGCAGTGGTCATTTGTTAAAAGTGTATATTTGGAGAATGAGCTACAACTAATAATATCCAATAAGATTACTGAAATTTGAAGAAAACTCTTTTCCACCATAATTCAGACCCCGTATTGGTCACAGTTCTGGCTACTTATGTGGCTCCATAGCTCAGGGGTTAGAGCACTGGTCTCGTAAACCAGGGGTCATGAGGTCCAATCTCACTGGGACCTAGTGTTTCCCAATGTTAAAATAGTCTATGCAATATCTTTAAGTGAGGAGAACCATTTCAATTTGGTCACATATTTGGATGGTTAATTTGGACAAAGACATATGATGTTCAGTCTAATCTGCTGATTGGTTACAAGAGCATGTCTAAAACATATTTGTTGCATTTTATTGGGCCGATTCTGTTCATGCTGATAGTTCCAACAAGTTTTTCACTATTATTATGAAACTATGGTAAGAGCTTTCCAATAATTTTACTTTAATGATAGCAAAAAAACACACACATTAGGAGGTTTTTAATACTTCTCACCCTGTTGTACACCTGTTCTGTTTCTGCTGACAGGCATGGTATTATCATTTCAGCTCACTACAGGACACTCTAACACAAAGTTGGAGAGCCATTAAAAATATGTCCAACTTTTTCAATATTTTCTATATAATTCAATTCAAGCAAAGACAGCTAATTTTTGCATTTATTTGATTTTATGAAAAAGTTATATACTACATGCCTCAATCAAGGATATTGCAAATTTGTAGATTTTTTTTGTGAAAAGTCTACATTGGGACAAAAAGCGACAATAAAATGATAACAGAGATTTGAAATTTGCAGAAGATTTTTTTCCATCACTAAGCAGAATGAACATACATAGTGCTGAAGGCAAGGCTCCATATCTCAGGGGTTAGAGCACTGGTCTTGTAAACGAGGGGCTGTGAGTTCAAATCTCACTGGGGCCTAGTGTTACTTTCTTGTTACTGCTGCTAAAATATAAATTGCAGCTCCCAATGTTGAAATAGTCTGCTCAAGAGCTTTAAGTGAGGAGAACCATTTCAATTTGGTCACACATTTGGATATTCAATTTGTACACAGAGTTATGATGTTCAGTCTAATCTGCAAATTGGTTCCAAGAGCATGTCTTAAAATTATTTTATTGTTCTGATTCTGTAATTTTACAGTATCATTACAAACTGTAGAAATAGCTTTTCCATAATTAAACTTTAAAGATAGCAACAATGGTATATACATTGTATTAATCTGTATTGTACCGTGCAGGAATCAACTTCATCAGTTGATCCAGAAGAGTTTTGAATTGACAACTGTAGCTGCCAGAAGGCTTTTTTGGTTATGTAAGCATATATAAAGTACAAATGCAAGCATACTCAAGGTAAAGACCACTATTGGTCACAAATATCTCAATATAAAGACATTCTGTCATATCATTTTGAAGGCATTCCAGACTAAGGAGCACAAGGTTTGTGAGGCATGGAAAACATGACCAACATTTCCTCAATTTTATATATACACCTATTCAACATACAACAGCAAACTGAAAGTTTCTTTAAATTGTTTAATAGGTTATTAACTGCATGTCCCAAGCAGGCATTTCAGCAGTGGTCATTTGTTAAAAGTGTATATTTGGAGAATGAGCTACAACTAATAATATCCAATAAGATTACTGAAATTTGAAGAAAACTCTTTTCCACCATAATTCAGACCCCGTATTGGTCACAGTTCTGGCTACTTATGTGGCTCCATCTCTCAGGGGTTAGAGCACTGGTCTCGTAAACCAGGGGTCATGAGGTCCAATCTCACTGGGACCTAGTGTTTCCCAATGTTAAAATAGTCTATGCAATATCTTTAAGTGAGGAGAACCATTTCAATTTGGTCACACATTTGGATATTCAATTTGTACACAGAGTTATGATGTTCAGTCTAATCTGCTGATTGGTTACAAGAGCATGTCTAAAACATTTTTGTTGCATTTTATTGGGCCGATTCTGTTCATGCTGATAGTTCCAACAAGTTTTTCACTATTATTATGAAACTATGGTAAGAGCTTTCCAATAATTTAACTTTAATGATAGCACAAAAACACACACATTAGGAGGTTTTTAATACTTCTCACCCTGTTGTACACCTGTTCTGTTTCTGCTGACAGGCATGGTATTATCATTTCAGCTCACTACAGGACACTTTAACACAAAGTTGGAGAGCCATTAAAAATATGTCCAACTTTTTCAATATTTTCTATATAATTCAATTCAAGCAAAGACAGCTAATTTTTGCATTTATTTGATTTTCTGAAAAAGTTATATACTACATGCCTCAATCAAGGATATTGCAAATTTGTAGAATTTTTTTGTGAAAAGTCTACATTGGGACAAAAAGCGACAATAAAATGATAACAGAGATTTGAAATTTGCAGAAGATTTTTTTCCATCACTAAGCAGAATGAACATACATAGTGCTGAAGGCAAGGCGCCATAGCTCAGGGGTTAGAGCACTGGTCTTGTAAACCAGGGGTCGTGAGTTCAAATCTCACTGGGGCTTAGTGCTACTTTCTTGTTACTGCTGCTAAAATATAAATTGCAGCTCCCAATGTTGAAATAGTCTGCTCAAGAGCTTTAAGTGAGGAGAACCATTTCAATTTGGATATTCAATTTGTACACAGTTATGATGTTCAGTCTAATCTGCAAATTGGTTCCAAGAGCATGTCTTAAAATTATTTTATTGTATTGACTCTGTTCATGCTGATAATCCCATCATAATTTTTCAGTATCATTACAAACTGTAGAAAGAGCTTTTCCATAATTAAACTTTAAAGATAGCAACAATGGTATATACATTGTATTGTACCGTGCATGAATCAACTTCATCAGTTGATCCAGAAGAGTTTTGAATTGACAACTGTAGCTGCCAGAAGGCTTTTTTGGTCATGTAAGCATATATAAAGTACAAATGCAAGCATACTCAAGGTAATGACCACTATTGGTCACAAATATCTCAATATAAAGACATTCTGTCATATCATTTTGAAGGCATTCCAGACTAAGGAGCACAAGGTTTGTGAGGCATGGAAAACATGACCAACATTTCCTCAATTTTATATATACACCTATTCAACATACAGCAGCAAACTGAAAGTTTCTTTAAATTGTTTAATAGGTTATTAACTGCATGTCCCAAGCAGGCATTTCAGCAGTGGTCATTTGTTAAAAGTGTATATTTGGAGAATGAGCTACAACTAATAATATCCAATAAGATTACTGAAATTTGAAGAAAACTCTTTTCCACCATAATTCAGACCCCGTATTGGTCACAGTTCTGGCTACTTATGTGGCTCCATAGCTCAGGGGTTAGAGCACTGGTCTCGTAAACCAGGGGTCATGAGGTCCAATCTCACTGGGACCTAGTGTTTCCCAATGTTAAAATAGTCTATGCAATATCTTTAAGTGAGGAGAACCATTTCAATTTGGTCACATATTTGGATGGTTAATTTGGACAAAGACATATGATGTTCAGTCTAATCTGCTGATTGGTTACAAGAGCATGTCTAAAACATATTTGTTGCATTTTATTGGGCCGATTCTGTTCATGCTGATAGTTCCAACAAGTTTTTCACTATTATTATGAAACTATGGTAAGAGCTTTCCAATAATTTTACTTTAATGATAGCAAAAAAAACACACACATTAGGAGGTTTTTAATACTTCTCACCCTGTTGTACACCTGTTCTGTTTCTGCTGACAGGCATGGTATTATCATTTCAGCTCACTACAGGACACTCTAACACAAAGTTGGAGAGCCATTAAAAATATGTCCAACTTTTTCAATATTTTCTATATAATTCAATTCAAGTAAAGACAGCTAATTTTTGCATTTATTTGATTTTATGAAAAAGTTATATACTACATGCCTCAATCAAGGATATTGCAAATTTGTAGATTTTTTTTGTGAAAAGTCTACATTGGGACAAAAAGCGACAATAAAATGATAACAGAGATTTGAAATTTGCAGAAGATTTTTTTCCATCACTAAGCAGAATGAACATACATAGTGCTGAAGGCAAGGCTCCATATCTCAGGGGTTAGAGCACTGGTCTTGTAAACCAGGGGCCGTGAGTTCAAATCTCACTGGGGCCTAGTGTTACTTTCTTGTTACTGCTGCTAAAATATAAATTGCAGCTCCCAATGTTGAAATAGTCTGCTCAAGAGCTTTAAGTGAGGAGAACCATTTCAATTTGGTCACACATTTGGATATTCAATTTGTACACAGAGTTATGATGTTCAGTCTAATCTGCAAATTGGTTCCAAGAGCATGTCTTAAAATTATTTTATTGTTCTGATTCTGTAATTTTACAGTATCATTACAAACTGTAGAAATAGCTTTTCCATAATTAAACTTTAAAGATAGCAACAATGGTATATACATTGTATTAATCTGTATTGTACCGTGCAGGAATCAACTTCATCAGTTGATCCAGAAGAGTTTTGAATTGACAACTGTAGCTGCCAGAAGGCTTTTTTGGTTATGTAAGCATATATAAAGTACAAATGCAAGCATACTCAAGGTAAAGACCACTATTGGTCACAAATATCTCAATATAAAGACATTCTGTCATATCATTTTGAAGGCATTCCAGACTAAGGAGCACAAGGTTTGTGAGGCATGGAAAACATGACCAACATTTCCTCAATTTTATATATACACCTATTCAACATACAACAGCAAACTGAAAGTTTCTTTAAATTGTTTAATAGGTTATTAACTGCATGTCCCAAGCAGGCATTTCAGCAGTGGTCATTTGTTAAAAGTGTATATTTGGAGAATGAGCTACAACTAATAATATCCAATAAGATTACTGAAATTTGAAGAAAACTCTTTTCCACCATAATTCAGACCCCGTATTGGTCACAGTTCTGGCTACTTATGTGGCTCCATCTCTCAGGGGTTAGAGCACTGGTCTCGTAAACCAGGGGTCATGAGGTCCAATCTCACTGGGACCTAGTGTTTCCCAATGTTAAAATAGTCTATGCAATATCTTTAAGTGAGGAGAACCATTTCAATTTGGTCACACATTTGGATATTCAATTTGTACACAGAGTTATGATGTTCAGTCTAATCTGCTGATTGGTTACAAGAGCATGTCTAAAACATATTTGTTGCATTTTATTGGGCCGATTCTGTTCATGCTGATAGTTCCAACAAGTTTTTCACTATTATTATGAAACTATGGTAAGAGCTTTCCAATAATTTAACTTTAATGATAGCACAAAAACACACACATTAGGAGGTTTTTAATACTTCTCACCCTGTTGTACACCTGTTCTGTTTCTGCTGACAGGCATGGTATTATCATTTCAGCTCACTACAGGACACTCTAACACAAAGTTGGAGAGCCATTAAAAATATGTCCAACTTTTTCAATATTTTCTATATAATTCAATTCAAGCAAAGACAGCTAATTTTTGCATTTATTTGATTTTATGAAAAAGTTATATACTACATGCCTCAATCAAGGATATTGCAAATTTGTAGATTTTTTTTGTGAAAAGTCTACATTGGGACAAAAAGCGACAATAAAATGATAGCAGAGATTTGAAATTTGCAGAAGATTTTTTTCCATCACTAAGCAGAATGAACATACATAGTGCTGAAGGCAAGGCTCCATATCTCAGGGGTTAGAGCACTGGTCTTGTAAACCAGGGGCCGTGAGTTCAAATCTCACTGGGGCCTAGTGTTACTTTCTTGTTACTGCTGCTAAAATATAAATTGCAGCTCCCAATGTTGAAATAGTCTGCTCAAGAGCTTTAAGTGAGGAGAACTATTTCAATTTGGTCACACATTTGGATATTCAATTTGTACACAGAGTTATGATGTTCAGTCTAATCTGCAAATTGGTTCCAAGAGCATGTCTTAAAATTATTTTATTGTTCTGATTCTGTAATTTTACAGTATCATTACAAACTGTAGAAATAGCTTTTCCATAATTAAACTTTAAAGATAGCAACAATGGTATATACATTGTATTAATCTGTATTGTACCGTGCAGGAATCAACTTCATCAGTTGATCCAGAAGAGTTTTGAATTGACAACTGTAGCTGCCAGAAGGCTTTTTTGGTCATGTAAGCATATATAAAGTACAAATGCAAGCATACTCAAGGTAATGACCACTATTGGTCACAAATATCTCAATATAAAGACATTCTGTCATATCATTTTGAAGGCATTCCAGACTAAGGAGCACAAGGTTTGTGAGGCATGGAAAACATGACCAACATTTCCTCAATTTTATATATACACCTATTCAACATACAACAGCAAACTGAAAGTTTCTTTAAATTGTTTAATAGGTTATTAACTGCATGTCCCAAGCAGGCATTTCAGCAGTGGTCATTTGTTAAAAGTGTATATTTAGAGAATGAGCTACAACTAATAATATCCAATAAGATTACTGAAATTTGAAGAAAACTCTTTTCCACCATAATTCAGACCCCGTATTGGTCACAGTTCTGGCTACTTATGTGGCTCCATAGCTCAGGGGTTAGAGCACTGGTCTCGTAAACCAGGGGTCATGAGGTCCAATCTCACTGGGACCTAGTGTTTCCCAATGTTAAAATAGTCTATGCAATATCTTTAAGTGAGGAGAACCATTTCAATTTGGTCACACATTTGGATATTCAATTTGTACACAGAGTTATGATGTTCAGTCTAATGTGCTGATTGGTTACAAGAGCATGTCTAAAACATATTTGTTGCATTTTATTGGGCCGATTCTGTTCATGCTGATAGTTCCAACAAGTTTTTCACTATTATTATGAAACTATGGTAAGAGCTTTCCAATAATTTAACTTTAATGATAGCACAAAAACACACACATTAGGAGGTTTTTAATACTTCTCACCCTGTTGTACACCTGTTCTGTTTCTGCTGACAGGCATGGTATTATCATTTCAGCTCACTACAGGACACTCTAACACAAAGTTGGAGAGCCATTAAAAATATGTCCAACTTTTTCAATATTTTCTATATAATTCAATTCAAGCAAAGACAGCTAATTTTTGCATTTATTTGATTTTCTGAAAAAGTTATATACTACATGCCTCAATCAAGGATATTGCAAATTTGTAGAATTTTTTTGTGAAAAGTCTACATTGGGACAAAAAGCGACAATAAAATGATAACAGAGATTTGAAATTTGCAGAAGATTTTTTTCCATCACTAAGCAGACTGAACATACATAGTGCTGAAGGCAAGGCTCCATAGCTCAGGGGTTAGAGCACTGGTCTTGTAAACCAGGGGTCGTGAGTTCAAAACTCACTGGGGCCTAGTACTACTTTCTTGTTACTGCTGCTAAAATATAAATTGCAGCTCCCAATGTTGAAATAGTCTGCTCAAGAGCTTTAATTGAGGAGAACCATTTCAATTTGGTCACACATTTGGATATTCAATTTGTACACAGTTATGATGTTCAGTCTAATCTGCAAATTGGTTCCAAGAGCATGTCTTAAAATTATTTTATTGTATTGACTGTTCATGCTGATAATCCCATCATAATTTTTCAGTATCATTACAAACTGTAGAAAGAGATTTTCCATAATTAAACTTTAAAGATAGCAACAATGGTATATACATTGTATTGTACCGTGCATGAATCAACTTCATCAGTTGATCCAGAAGAGTTTTGAATTGACAACTGTAGCTGCCAGAAGGCTTTTTTGGTCATGTAAGCATATATAAAGTACAAATGCAAGCATACTCAAGGTAATGACCACTATTGGTCACAAATATCTCAATATAAAGACATTCTGTCATATCATTTTGAAGGCATTCCAGACTAAGGAGCACAAGGTTTGTGAGGCATGGAAAACATGACCAACATTTCCTCAATTTTATATATACACCTATTCAACATACAACAGCAAACTGAAAGTTTCTTTAAATTGTTTAATAGGTTATTAACTGCATGTCCCAAGCAGGCATTTCAGCAGTGGTCATTTGTTAAAAGTGTATATTTAGAGAATGAGCTACAACTAATAATATCCAATAAGATTACTGAAATTTGAAGAAAACTCTTTTCCACCATAATTCAGACCCCGTATTGGTCACAGTTCTGGCTACTTATGTGGCTCCATCTCTCAGGGGTTAGAGCACTGGTCTCGTAAACCAGGGGTCATGAGGTCCAATCTCACTGGGACCTAGTGTTTCCCAATGTTAAAATAGTCTATGCAATATCTTTAAGTGAGGAGAACCATTTCAATTTGGTCACACATTTGGATATTCAATTTGTACACAGAGTTATGATGTTCAGTCTAATGTGCTGATTGGTTACAAGAGCATGTCTAAAACATATTTGTTGCATTTTATTGTGCCGATTCTGTTCATGCTGATAGTTCCAACAAGTTTTTCACTTTTATTATGAAACTATGGTAAGAGCTTTCCAATAATTTAACTTTAATGATAGCACAAAAACACACACATTAGGAGGTTTTTAATACTTCTCACCCTGTTGTACACCTGTTCTGTTTCTGCTGACAGGCATGGTATTATCATTTCAGCTCACTACAGGACACTCTAACACAAAGTTGGAGAGCCATTAAAAATATGTCCAACTTTTTCAATATTTTCTATATAATTCAATTCAAGCAAAGACAGCTAATTTTTGCATTTATTTGATTTTCTGAAAAAGTTATATACTACATGCCTCAATCAAGGATATTGCAAATTTGTAGAATTTTTGTGTGAAAAGTCTACATTGGGACAAAAAGCGACAATAAAATGATAACAGAGATTTGAAATTTGCAGAAGATTTTTTTCCATCACTAAGCAGAATGAACATACATAGTGCTGAAGGCAAGGCTCCATAGCTCAGGGGTTAGAGCACTGGTCTTGTAAACCAGGGGTCGTGAGTTCAAAACTCACTGGGGCCTAGTGCTACCTTCTTGTTACTGCTGCTAAAATATAAATTGCAGCTCCCAATGTTGAAATAGTCTGCTCAAGAGCTTTAATTGAGGAGAACCATTTCAATTTGGTCACACATTTGGATATTAAATTTGTACACAGTTATGATGTTCAGTCTAATCTGCAAATTGGTTCCAAGAGCATGTCTTAAAATTATTTTATTGTATTGACTGTTCATGCTGATAATCCCATCATAATTTTTCAGTATCATTACAAACTGTAGAAAGAGCTTTTCCATAATTAAACTTTAAAGATAGCAACAATGGTATATACATTGTATTGTACCGTGCATGAATTAACTTCATCAGTTGATCCAGAAGAGTTTTGAATTGACAACTGTAGCTGCCAGAAGGCTTTTTTGGTCATGTAAGCATATATAAAGTACAAATGCAAGCATACTCAAGGTAATGACCACTATTGGTCACAAATATCTCAATATAAAGACATTCTGTCATATCATTTTGAAGGCATTCCAGACTAAGGAGCACAAGGTTTGTGAGGCATGGAAAACATGACCAACATTTCCTCAATTTTATATATACACCTATTCAACATACAGCAGCAAACTTAAAGTTTCTTTAAATTGTTTAATAGGTTATTAACTGCATGTCCCAAGCAGGCATTTCAGCATGGTCATTTGTTAAAAGTGTATATTTGGAGAATGAGCTACAACTAATAATATCCAATAAGATTACTGAAATTTGAAGAAAACTCTTTTCCACCATAATTCAGACCCCGTATTGGTCACAGTTCTGGCTACTTATGTGGCTCCATAGCTCAGGGGTTAGAGCACTGGTCTCGTAAACCAGGGGTCATGAGGTCCAATCTCACTGGGACCTAGTGTTTCCCAATGTTAAAATAGTCTATGCAATATCTTTAAGTGAGGAGAACCATTTCAATTTGGTCACATATTTGGATGGTTAATTTGGACAAAGACATATGATGTTCAGTCTAATCTGCTGATTGGATACAAGAGCATGTCTAAAACATATTTGTTGCATTTTATTGGGCCGATTCTGTTCATGCTGATAGTTCCAACAAGTTTTTCACTATTATTATGAAACTATGGTAAGAGCTTTCCAATAATTTTACTTTAATGATAGCAAAAAAACACACACATTAGGAGGTTTTTAATACTTCTCACCCTGTTGTACACCTGTTCTGTTTCTGCTGACAGGCATGGTATTATCATTTCAGCTCACTACAGGACACTCTAACACAAAGTTGGAGAGCCATTAAAAATATGTCCAACTTTTTCAATATTTTCTATATAATTCAATTCAAGCAAAGACAGCTAATTTTTGCATTTATTTGATTTTCTGAAAAAGTTATATACTACATGCCTCAATCAAGGATATTGCAAATTTGTAGAATTTTTTTGTGAAAAGTCTACATTGGGACAAAAAGCGACAATAAAATGATAACAGAGATTTGAAATTTGCAGAAGATTTTTTTCCATCACTAAGCAGAATGAACATACATAGTGCTGAAGGCAAGGGGTCTTGTAAACCAGGGGTCGTGAGTTCAAATCTCACTGGGGCCTAGTGCTACTTTCTTGTTACTGCTGCTAAAATATAAATTGCAGCTCCCAATGTTGAAATAGTCTGCTCAAGAGCTTTAAGTGAGGAGAACCATTTCAATTTGGTCACACATTTGGATATTCAATTTGTACACAGAGTTATGATGTTCAGTCTAATCTTCAAATTGGTTCCAAGAGCATGTCTTAAAATTATTTTATTGTACTGATTCTGTTCATGCTGATAATCCCATCATAATTTTTCAGTATCATTACAAACTGTAGAAAGAGCTTTTCCATAATTAAACTTTAAAGATAGCAACAATGGTATATACATTGTATTAATCTGTATTGTACCGTGCAGGAATCAACTTCATCAGTTGATCCAGAAGAGTTTTGAATTGACAACTGTAGCTGCCAGAAGGTTTTTTTGGTCATGTAAGCATATATAAAGTACAAATGCAAGCATACTCAAGGTAATGACCACTATTGGTCACAAATATCTCAATATAAAGACATTCTGTCATATCATTTTGAAGGCATTCCAGACTAAGGAGCACAAGGTTTGTGAGGCATGGAAAACATGACCAACATTTCCTCAATTTTATATATACACCTATTCAACATACAACAGCAAACTGAAAGTTTCTTTAAATTGTTTAATAGGTTATTAACTGCATGTCCCAAGCAGGCATTTCAGCAGTGGTCATTTGTTAAAAGTGTATATTTGGAGAATGAGCTACAACTAATAATATCCAATAAGATTACTGAAATTTGAAGAAAACTCTTTTCCACCATAATTCAGACCCCGTATTGGTCACAGTTCTGGCTACTTATGTGGCTCCATCTCTCAGGGGTTAGAGCACTGGTCTCGTAAACCAGGGGTCATGAGGTCCAATCTCACTGGGACCTAGTGTTTCCCAATGTTAAAATAGTCTATGCAATATCTTTAAGTGAGGAGAACCATTTCAATTTGGTCACACATTTGGATATTCAATTTGTACACAGAGTTATGATGTTCAGTCTAATGTGCTGATTGGTTACAAGAGCATGTCTAAAACATATTTGTTGCATTTTATTGGGCCGATTCTGTTCATGCTGATAGTTCCAACAAGTTTTTCACTATTATTATGAAACTATGGTAAGAGCTTTCCAATAATTGAACTTTAATGATAGCACAAAAACACACACATTAGGAGGTTTTTAATACTTCTCACCCTGTTGTACACCTGTTCTGTTTCTGCTGACAGGCATGGTATTATCATTTCAGCTCACTACAGGACACTCTAACACAAAGTTGGAGAGCCATTAAAAATATGTCCAACTTTTTCAATATTTTCTATATAATTCAATTCAAGCAAAGACAGCTAATTTTTGCATTTTTTTGATTTTCTGAAAAAGTTATATACTACATGCCTCAATCAAGGATATTGCAAATTTGTAGAATTTTTTTGTGAAAAGTCTACATTGGGACAAAAAGCGACAATAAAATGATAACAGAGATTTGAAATTTGCAGAAGATTTTTTTCCATCACTAAGCAGAATGAACATACATAGTGCTGAAGGCAAGGCTCCATAGCTCAGGGTTAGAGCACTGGTTTTGTAAACTAGGGGTTGTGAGTTCAAATCTCACTGGGGCCTAGTCCTACTTTCTTGTTACTGCTGCTAAAATATAAATTGCAGCTCCCAATGTTGAAATAGTCTGCTCAAGAGCTTTAAGTGAGGAGAACCATTTCAATTTGGTCACACATTTGGATATTCAATTTGTACACAGTTATGATGTTCAGTCTAATCTGCAAATTGGTTCCAAGAGCATGTCTTAAAATTATTTTATTGTATTGACTCTGTTCATGCTGATAATCCCATCATAATTTTTCAGTATCATTACAAACTGTAGAAAGAGCTTTTCCATAATTAAACTTTAAATATAGAAACAATGGTATATACATTGTATTGTACCGTGCATGAATCAACTTCATCAGTTGATCCAGAAGAGTTTTGAATTGACAACTGTAGCTGCCAGAAGGCTTTTTTGGTCATGTAAGCATATATAAAGTACAAATGCAAGCATACTCAAGGTAATGACCACTATTGGTCACAAATATCTCAATATAAAGACATTCTGTCATATCATTTTGAAGGCATTCCAGACTAAGGAGCACAAGGTTTGTGAGGCATGGAAAACATGACCAACATTTCCTCAATTTTATATATACACCTATTCAACATACAGCAGCAAACTGAAAGTTTCTTTAAATTGTTTAATAGGTTATTAACTGCATGTCCCAAGCAGGCATTTCAGCATGGTCATTTGTTAAAAGTGTATATTTGGAGAATGAGCTACAACTAATAATATCCAATAAGATTACTGAAATTTTAAGAAAACTCTTTTCCACCATAATTCAGACCCCGTATTGGTCACAGTTCTGGCTACTTATGTGGCTCCATAGCTCAGGGGTTAGAGCATTGGTCTCGTAAACCAGGGGTCATGAGGTCCAATCTCACTGGGACCTAGTGTTTCCCAATGTTAAAATAGTCTATGCAATATCTTTAAGTGAGGAGAACCATTTCAATTTGGTCACATATTTGGATGGTTAATTTGGACAAAGACATATGATGTTCAGTCTAATCTGCTGATTGGTTACAAGAGCATGTCTAAAACATATTTGTTGCATTTTATTGGGCCGATTCTGTTCATGCTGATAGTTCCAACAAGTTTTTCACTATTATTATGAAACTATGGTAAGAGCTTTCCAATAATTTTACTTTAATGATAGCAAAAAAACACACACATTAGGAGGTTTTTAATACTTCTCACCCTGTTGTACACCTGTTCTGTTTCTGCTGACAGGCATGGTATTATCATTTCAGCTCACTACAGGACACTCTAACACAAAGTTGGAGAGCCATTAAAAATATGTCCAACTTTTTCAATATTTTCTATATAATTCAATTCAAGCAAAGACAGCTAATTTTTGCATTTATTTGATTTTCTGAAAAAGTTATATACTACATGCCTCAATCAAGGATATTGCAAATTTGTAGATTTTTTTTGTGAAAAGTCTACATTGGGACAAAAAGCGACAATAAAATGATAACAGAGATTTGAAATTTGCAGAAGATTTTTTTTCCATCACTAAGCAGAATGAACATACATAGTGCTGAAGGCAAGGCTCCATAGCTCAGGGTTAGAGCACTGGTCTTGTAAACTAGGGGTCGTGAGTTCAAATCTCACTGGGGCCTAGTGCTACTTTCTTGTTACTGCTGCTAAAATATAAATTGCAGCTCCCAATGTTGAAATAGTCTGCTCAAGAGCTTTAAGTGAGGAGAACCATTTCAATTTGGTCACACATTTGGATATTCAATTTGTACACAGAGTTATGATGTTCAGTCTAATCTGCAAATTGGTTCCAAGAGCATGTCTTAAAATTATTTTATTGTACTGATTCTGTTCATGCTGATAATCCCATCATAATTTTTCAGTATCATTACAAACTGTAGAAAGAGCTTTTCCATAATTAAACTTTAAAGATAGCAACAATGGTATATACATTGTAATGTACCGTGCATGAATCAACTTCATCAGTTGATCCAGAAGAGTTTTGAATTGACAACTGTAGCTGCCAGAAGACTTTTTTGGTCATGTAAGCATTTATAAAGTACAAATGCAAGCATACTCAAGGTAATGACCACTATTGGTCACAAATATCTCAATATAAAGACATTCTGTCATATCATTTTGAAGGCATTCCAGACTAAGGAGCACAAGGTTTGTGAGGCATGGAAAACATGACCAACATTTCCTCAATTTTATATATACACCTATTCAACATACAGCAGCAAACTGAAAGTTTCTTTAAATTGTTTAATAGGTTATTAACTGCATGTCCCAAGCAGGCATTTCAGCATGGTCATTTGTTAAAAGTGTATATTTGGAGAATGAGCTACAACTAATAATATCCAATAAGATTACTGAAATTTGAAGAAAACTCTTTTCCACCATAATTCAGACCCCGTATTGGTCACAGTTCTGGGTACTTATGTGGCTCCATAGCTCAGGGGTTATAGCACTGGTCTCGTAAACCAGGGGTCATGAGGTCCAATCTCACTGGGACCTAGTGTTTCCCTATGTTAAAATAGTCTATGCAATATCTATAAGTGAGGAGAACCATTTCAATTTGGTCACATATTTGGATGGTTAATTTGGACAAAGACATATGATGTTCAGTCTAATCTGCTGATTGATTACAAGAGCATGTCTAAAACATATTTGTTGCATTTTATTGGGCCGATTCTGTTCATGCTGATAGTTTCAACAAGTTTTTCACTATTATTATGAAACTATGGTAAGAGCTTTCCAATAATTTTACTTTAATGATAGCAAAAAAACACACACATTAGGAGGTTTTTAATACTTCTCACTCTGTTGTACACCTGTTCTGTTTCTGCTGACAGGCATGGTATTATCATTTCAGCTCACTACAGGACACTCTAACACAAAGTTGGAGAGCCATTAAAAATATGTCCAACTTTTTCAATATTTTCTATATAATTCAATTCAAGCAAAGACAGCTAATTTTTGCATTTATTTGATTTTCTGAAAAAGTTATAAACTACATGCCTCAATCAAGGATATTGCAAATTTGTAGAATTTTTTTGTGAAAAGTCTACATTGGGACAAAAAGCGACAATAAAATGATAACAGAGATTTGAAATTTGCAGAAGATTTTTTTCCATCACTAAGCAGAATGAACATACATAGTGCTGAAGGCAAGGCTCCATAGCTCAGGGGTTAGAGCACTGGTCTTGTAAACCAGGGGTCGTGAGTTCAAATCTCACTGGGGCCTAGTGCTACTTTCTTGTTACTGCTGCTAAAATATAAATTGCAGCTCCCAATGTTGAAATAGTCTGCTCAAGAGCTTTAAGTGAGGAGAACCAATTTGGTCACACATTTGGATATTCAATTTGTACACAGAGTTATGATGTTCAGTCTAATCTTCAAATTGGTTCCAAGAGCATGTCTTAAAATTATTTTATTGTACTGATTCTGTTCATGCTGATAATCCCATCATAATTTTTCAGTATCATTACAAACTGTAGAAAGAGCTTTTCCATAATTAAACTTTAAAGATAGCAACAATGGTATATACATTGTATTAATCTGTATTGTACCGTGCAGGAATCAACTTCATCAGTTGATCCAGAAGAGTTTTGAATTGACAACTGTAGCTGCCAGAAGGCTTTTTTGGTCATGTAAGCATATATAAAGTACAAATGCAAGCATACTCAAGGTAATGACCACTATTGGTCACAAATATCTCAATATAAAGACATTCTGTCATATCATTTTGAAGGCATTCCAGACTAAGGAGCACAAGGTTTGTGAGGCATGGAAAACATGACCAACATTTCCTCAATTTTATATATACACCTATTCAACATACAGCAGCAAACTGAAAGTTTCTTTAAATTGTTTAATAGGTTATTAACTGCATGTCCCAAGCAGGCATTTCAGCATGGTCATTTGTTAAAAGTGTATATTTGGAGAATGAGCTACAACTAATAATATCCAATAAGATTACTGAAATTTTAAGAAAACTCTTTTCCACCATAATTCAGACCCCGTATTGGTCACAGTTCTGGCTACTTATGTGGCTCCATAGCTCAGGGGTTAGAGCATTGGTCTCGTAAACCAGGGGTCATGAGGTCCAATCTCACTGGGACCTAGTGTTTCCCAATGTTAAAATAGTCTATGCAATATCTTTAAGTGAGGAGAACCATTTCAATTTGGTCACATATTTGGATGGTTAATTTGGACAAAGACATATGATGTTCAGTCTAATCTGCTGATTGGTTACAAGAGCATGTCTAAAACATATTTGTTGCATTTTATTGGGCCGATTCTGTTCATGCTGATAGTTCCAACAAGTTTTTCACTATTATTATGAAACTATGGTAAGAGCTTTCCAATAATTTTACTTTAATGATAGCAAAAAAACACACACATTAGGAGGTTTTTAATACTTCTCACCCTGTTGTACACCTGTTCTGTTTCTGCTGACAGGCATGGTATTATCATTTCAGCTCACTACAGGACACTCTAACACAAAGTTGGAGAGCCATTAAAAATATGTCCAACTTTTTCAATATTTTCTATATAATTCAATTCAAGCAAAGACAGCTAATTTTTGCATTTATTTGATTTTCTGAAAAAGTTATATACTACATGCCTCAATCAAGGATATTGCAAATTTGTAGATTTTTTTTGTGAAAAGTCTACATTGGGACAAAAAGCGACAATAAAATGATAACAGAGATTTGAAATTTGCAGAAGATTTTTTTTCCATCACTAAGCAGAATGAACAAACATAGTGCTGAAGGCAAGGCTCCATAGCTCAGGGTTAGAGCACTGGTCTTGTAAACTAGGGGTCGTGAGTTCAAATCTCACTGGGGCCTAGTGCTACTTTCTTGTTACTGCTGCTAAAATATAAATTGCAGCTCCCAATGTTGAAATAGTCTGCTCAAGAGCTTTAAGTGAGGAGAACCATTTCAATTTGGTCACACATTTGGATATTCAATTTGTACACAGAGTTATGATGTTCAGTCTAATCTGCAAACTGGTTCCAAGAGCATGTCTTAAAATTATTTTATTGTACTGATTCTGTTCATGCTGATAATCCCATCATAATTTTTCAGTATCATTACAAACTGTAGAAAGAGCTTTTCCATAATTAAACTTTAAAGATAGCAACAATGGTATATACATTGTAATGTACCGTGCATGAATCAACTTCATCAGTTGATCCAGAAGAGTTTTGAATTGACAACTGTAGCTGCCAGAAGACTTTTTTGGTCATGTAAGCATTTATAAAGTACAAATGCAAGCATACTCAAGGTAATGACCACTATTGGTCACAAATATCTCAATATAAAGACATTCTGTCATATCATTTTGAAGGCATTCCAGACTAAGGAGCACAAGGTTTGTGAGGCATGGAAAACATGACCAACATTTCCTCAATTTTATATATACACCTATTCAACATACAGCAGCAAACTGAAAGTTTCTTTAAATTGTTTAATAGGTTATTAACTGCATGTCCCAAGCAGGCATTTCAGCATGGTCATTTGTTAAAAGTGTATATTTGGAGAATGAGCTACAACTAATAATATCCAATAAGATTACTGAAATTTGAAGAAAACTCTTTTCCACCATAATTCAGACCCCGTATTGGTCACAGTTCTGGGTACTTATGTGGCTCCATAGCTCAGGGGTTATAGCACTGGTCTCGTAAACCAGGGGTCATGAGGTCCAATCTCACTGGGACCTAGTGTTTCCCTATGTTAAAATAGTCTATGCAATATCTATAAGTGAGGAGAACCATTTCAATTTGGTCACATATTTGGATGGTTAATTTGGACAAAGACATATGATGTTCAGTCTAATCTGCTGATTGATTACAAGAGCATGTCTAAAACATATTTGTTGCATTTTATTGGGCCGATTCTGTTCATGCTGATAGTTTCAACAAGTTTTTCACTATTATTATGAAACTATGGTAAGAGCTTTCCAATAATTTTACTTTAATGATAGCAAAAAAACACACACATTAGGAGGTTTTTAATACTTCTCACCCTGTTGTACACCTGTTCTGTTTCTGCTGACAGGCATGGTATTATCATTTCAGCTCACTACAGGACACTCTAACACAAAGTTGGAGAGCCATTAAAAATATGTCCAACTTTTTCAATATTTTCTATATAATTCAATTCAAGCAAAGACAGCTAATTTTTGCATTTATTTGATTTTCTGAAAAAGTTATATACTACATGCCTCAATCAAGGATATTGCAAATTTGTAGAATTTTTTTGTGAAAAGTCTACATTGGGACAAAAAGCGACAATAAAATGATAACAGAGATTTGAAATTTGCAGAAGATTTTTTTCCATCACTAAGCAGAATGAACATACATAGTGCTGAAGGCAAGGCTCCATAGCTCAGGGGTTAGAGCACTGGTCTTGTAAACCAGGGGTCGTGAGTTCAAATCTCACTGGGGCCTAGTGCTACTTTCTTGTTACTGCTGCTAAAATATAAATTGCAGCTCCCAATGTTGAAATAGTCTGCTCAAGAGCTTTAAGTGAGGAGAACCAATTTGGTCACACATTTGGATATTCAATTTGTACACAGAGTTATGATGTTCAGTCTAATCTTCAAATTGGTTCCAAGAGCATGTCTTAAAATTATTTTATTGTACTGATTCTGTTCATGCTGATAATCCCATCATAATTTTTCAGTATCATTACAAACTGTAGAAAGAGCTTTTCCATAATTAAACTTTAAAGATAGCAACAATGGTATATACATTGTATTAATCTGTATTGTACCGTGCAGGAATCAACTTCATCAGTTGATCCAGAAGAGTTTTGAATTGACAACTGTAGCTGCCAGAAGGCTTTTTTGGTCATGTAAGCATATATAAAGTACAAATGCAAGCATACTCAAGGTAATGACCACTATTGGTCACAAATATCTCAATATAAAGACATTCTGTCATATCATTTTGAAGGCATTCCAGACTAAGGAGCACAAGGTTTGTGAGGCATGGAAAACATGACCAACATTTCCTCAATTTTATATATACACCTATTCAACATACAACAGCAAACTGAAAGTTTCTTTAAATTGTTTAATAGGTTATTACCTGCATGTCCCAAGCAGGCATTTCAGCAGTGGTCATTTGTTAAAAGTGTATATTTGGAGAATGAGCTACAACTAATAATATCCAATAAGATTACTGAAATTTGAAGAAAACTCTTTTCCACCATAATTCAGACCCCGTATTGGTCACAGTTCTGGCTACTTATGTGGCTCCATCTCTCAGGGGTTAGAGCACTGGTCTCGTAAACCAGGGGTCATGAGGTCCAATCTCACTGGGACCTAGTGTTTCCCAATGTTAAAATAGTCTATGCAATATCTTTAAGTGAGGAGAACCATTTCAATTTGGTCACACATTTGGATATTCAATTTGTACACAGAGTTATGATGTTCAGTCTAATGTGCTGATTGGTTACAAGAGCATGTCTAAAACATATTTGTTGCATTTTATTGGGCCGATTCTGTTCATGCTGATAGTTCCAACAAGTTTTTCACTATTATTATGAAACTATGGTAAGAGCTTTCCAATAATTTAACTTTAATGATAGCACAAAAACACACACATTAGGAGGTTTTTAATACTTCTCACCCTGTTGTACACCTGTTCTGTTTCTGCTGACAGGCATGGTATTATCATTTCAGCTCACTACAGGACACTCTAACACAAAGTTGGAGAGCCATTAAAAATATGTCCAACTTTTTCAATATTTTCTATATAATTCAATTCAAGCAAAGACAGCTAATTTTTGCATTTATTTGATTTTCTGAAAAAGTTATATACTACATGCCTCAATCAAGGATATTGCAAATTTGTAGAATTTTTTTGTGAAAAGTCTACATTGGGACAAAAAGCGACAATAAAATGATAACAGAGATTTGAAATTTGCAGAAGATTTTTTTCCATCACTAAGCAGAATGAACATACATAGTGCTGAAGGCAAGGCTCCATAGCTCAGGGTTAGAGCACTGGTCTTGTAAACCAGGGGTTGTGAGTTCAAATCTCACTGGGGCCTAGTGCTACTTTCTTGTTACTGCTGCTAAAATATAAATTGCAGCTCCCAATGTTGAAATAGTCTGCTCAAGAGCTTTAAGTGAGGAGAACAATTTCAATTTGGTCACACATTTGGATATTCAATTTGTACACAGAGTTATGATGTTCAGTCTAATCTGCAAATTGGTTCCAAGAGCATGTCTTAAAATTATTTTATTGTACTGATTCTGTTAATGCTGGTAATCCCATCATAATTTTTCAGTATCATTACAAACTGTAGAAAGAGCTTTTCCATAATTAAACTTTAAAGATAGCAACAATGGTATATACATTGTATTAATCTGTATTGTACCGTGCAGGGATCAACTTCATCAGTTGATCCAGAAGAGTTTTGAATTGACAACTGTAGCTGCCAGAAGGCTTTTTTGGTCATGTAAGCATATATAAAGTACAAATGCAAGCATACTCAAGGTAATGACCACTATTGGTCACAAATATCTCAATATAAAGACATTCTGTCATATCATTTTGAAGGCATTCAGAACTAAGGAGCACAAGGTTTGTGAGGCATGGAAAACATGACCAACATTTCCTCAATTTTATATATACACCTATTCAACATACAACAGCAAACTGAAAGTTTCTTTAAATTGTTTAATAGGTTATTAACTGCATGTCCCAAGCAGGCATTTCAGCAGTGGTCATTTGTTAAAAGTGTATATTTGGAGAATGAGCTACAACTAATAATATCCAATAAGATTACTGAAATTTGAAGAAAACTCTTTTCCACCATAATTCAGACCCCGTATTGGTCACAGTTCTGGCTACTTATGTGGCTCCATCTCTCAGGCGTTAGAGCACTGGTCTCGTAAACCAGGGGTCATGAGGTCCAATCTCACTGGGACCTAGTGTTTCCCAATGTTAAAATAGTCTATGCAATATCTTTAAGTGAGGAGAACCATTTCAATTTGGTCACACATTTGGATATTCAATTTGTACACAGAGTTATGATGTTCAGTCTAATGTGCTGATTGGTTACAAGAGCATGTCTAAAACATATTTGTTGCATTTTATTGGGCCGATTCTGTTCATGCTGATAGTTCCAACAAGTTTTTCACTATTATTATGAAACTATGGTAAGAGCTTTCCAATAATTTTACTTTAATGATAGCAAAAAAAAACACACATTAGGAGGTTTTTAATACTTCTCACCCTGTTGTACACCTGTTCTGTTTCTGCTGACAGGCATGGTATTATCATTTCAGCTCACTACAGGACACTCTAACACAAAGTTGGAGAGCCATTAAAAATATGTCCAACTTTTTCAATATTTTCTATATAATTCAATTCAAGCAAAGACAGCTAATTTTTGCATTTATTTGATTTTCTGAAAAAGTTATATACTACATGCCTCAATCAAGGATATTGCAAATTTGTAGAATTTTTTTGTGAAAAGTCTACATTGGGACAAAAAGCGACAATAAAATGATAACAGAGATTTGAAATTTGCAGAAGATTTTTTTCCATCACTAAGCAGAATGAACATACATAGTGCTGAAGGCAAGGCTCCATAGCTCAGGGGTTAGAGCACTGGTCTTGTAAACCAGGGGTCGTGAGTTCAAATCTCACTGGGGCCTAGTGCTACTTTCTTGTTACTGCTGCTAAAATATAAATTGCAGCTCCCAATGTTGAAATAGTCTGCTCAAGAGCTTTAAGTGAGGAGAACCAATTTGGTCACACATTTGGATATTCAATTTGTACACAGAGTTATGATGTTCAGTCTAATCTTCAAATTGGTTCCAAGAGCATGTCTTAAAATTATTTTATTGTACTGATTCTGTTCATGCTGATAATCCCATCATAATTTTTCAGTATCATTACAAACTGTAGAAAGAGCTTTTCCATAATTAAACTTTAAAGATAGCAACAATGGTATATACATTGTATTAATCTGTATTGTACCGTGCAGGAATCAACTTCATCAGTTGATCCAGAAGAGTTTTGAATTGACAACTGTAGCTGCCAGAAGGCTTTTTTGGTCATGTAAGCATATATAAAGTACAAATGCAAGCATACTCAAGGTAATGACCACTATTGGTCACAAATATCTCAATATAAAGACATTCTGTCATATCATTTTGAAGGCATTCCAGACTAAGGAGCACAAGGTTTGTGAGGCATGGAAAACATGACCAACATTTCCTCAATTTTATATATACACCTATTCAACATACAACAGCAAACTGAAAGTTTCTTTAAATTGTTTAATAGGTTATTACCTGCATGTCCCAAGCAGGCATTTCAGCAGTGGTCATTTGTTAAAAGTGTATATTTGGAGAATGAGCTACAACTAATAATATCCAATAAGATTACTGAAATTTGAAGAAAACTCTTTTCCACCATAATTCAGACCCCGTATTGGTCACAGTTCTGGCTACTTATGTGGCTCCATCTCTCAGGGGTTAGAGCACTGGTCTCGTAAACCAGGGGTCATGAGGTCCAATCTCACTGGGACCTAGTGTTTCCCAATGTTAAAATAGTCTATGCAATATCTTTAAGTGAGGAGAACCATTTCAATTTGGTCACACATTTGGATATTCAATTTGTACACAGAGTTATGATGTTCAGTCTAATGTGCTGATTGGTTACAAGAGCATGTCTAAAACATATTTGTTGCATTTTATTGGGCCGATTCTGTTCATGCTGATAGTTCCAACAAGTTTTTCACTATTATTATGAAACTATGGTAAGAGCTTTCCAATAATTTAACTTTAATGATAGCACAAAAACACACACATTAGGAGGTTTTTAATACTTCTCACCCTGTTGTACACCTGTTCTGTTTCTGCTGACAGGCATGGTATTATCATTTCAGCTCACTACAGGACACTCTAACACAAAGTTGGAGAGCCATTAAAAATATGTCCAACTTTTTCAATATTTTCTATATAATTCAATTCAAGCAAAGACAGCTAATTTTTGCATTTATTTGATTTTCTGAAAAAGTTATATACTACATGCCTCAATCAAGGATATTGCAAATTTGTAGAATTTTTTTGTGAAAAGTCTACATTGGGACAAAAAGCGACAATAAAATGATAACAGAGATTTGAAATTTGCAGAAGATTTTTTTCCATCACTAAGCAGAATGAACATACATAGTGCTGAAGGCAAGGCTCCATAGCTCAGGGTTAGAGCACTGGTCTTGTAAACCAGGGGTTGTGAGTTCAAATCTCACTGGGGCCTAGTGCTACTTTCTTGTTACTGCTGCTAAAATATAAATTGCAGCTCCCAATGTTGAAATAGTCTGCTCAAGAGCTTTAAGTGAGGAGAACCAATTTGGTCACACATTTGGATATTCAATTTGTACACAGAGTTATGATGTTCAGTCTAATCTTCAAATTGGTTCCAAGAGCATGTCTTAAAATTATTTTATTGTACTGATTCTGTTCATGCTGATAATCCCATCATAATTTTTCAGTATCATTACAAACTGTAGAAAGAGCTTTTCCATAATTAAACTTTAAAGATAGCAACAATGGTATATACATTGTATTAATCTGTATTGTACCGTGCAGGAATCAACTTCATCAGTTGATCCAGAAGAGTTTTGAATTGACAACTGTAGCTGCCAGAAGGCTTTTTTGGTCATGTAAGCATATATAAAGTACAAATGCAAGCATACTCAAGGTAATGACCACTATTGGTCACAAATATCTCAATATAAAGACATTCTGTCATATCATTTTGAAGGCATTCCAGACTAAGGAGCACAAGGTTTGTGAGGCATGGAAAACATGACCAACATTTCCTCAATTTTATATATACACCTATTCAACATACAACAGCAAACTGAAAGTTTCTTTAAATTGTTTAATAGGTTATTACCTGCATGTCCCAAGCAGGCATTTCAGCAGTGGTCATTTGTTAAAAGTGTATATTTGGAGAATGAGCTACAACTAATAATATTAAATAAGATTACTGAAATTTGAAGAAAACTCTTTTCCACCATAATTCAGACCCCGTATTGGTCACAGTTCTGGCTACTTATGTGGCTCCATCTCTCAGGGGTTAGAGCACTGGTCTCGTAAACCAGGGGTCATGAGGTCCAATCTCACTGGGACCTAGTGTTTCCCAATGTTAAAATAGTCTATGCAATATCTTTAAGTGAGGAGAACCATTTCAATTTGGTCACACATTTGGATATTCAATTTGTACACAGAGTTATGATGTTCAGTCTAATGTGCTGATTGGTTACAAGAGCATGTCTAAAACATATTTGTTGCATTTTATTGGGCCGATTCTGTTCATGCTGATAGTTCCAACAAGTTTTTCACTATTATTATGAAACTATGGTAAGAGCTTTCCAATAATTTAACTTTAATGATAGCACAAAAACACACACATTAGGAGGTTTTTAATACTTCTCACCCTGTTGTACACCTGTTCTGTTTCTGCTGACAGGCATGGTATTATCATTTCAGCTCACTACAGGACACTCTAACACAAAGTTGGAGAGCCATTAAAAATATGTCCAACTTTTTCAATATTTTCTATATAATTCAATTCAAGCAAAGACAGCTAATTTTTGCATTTATTTGATTTTCTGAAAAAGTTATATACTACATGCCTCAATCAAGGATATTGCAAATTTGTAGAATTTTTTTGTGAAAAGTCTACATTGGGACAAAAAGCGACAATAAAATGATAACAGAGATTTGAAATTTGCAGAAGATTTTTTTCCATCACTAAGCAGAATGAACATACATAGTGCTGAAGGCAAGGCTCCATAGCTCAGGGTTAGAGCACTGGTCTTGTAAACCAGGGGTTGTGAGTTCAAATCTCACTGGGGCCTAGTGCTACTTTCTTGTTACTGCTGCTAAAATATAAATTGCAGCTCCCAATGTTGAAATAGTCTGCTCAAGAGCTTTAAGTGAGGAGAACCATTTCAATTTGGTCACACATTTGGATATTCAATTTGTACACAGAGTTATGATGTTCAGTCTAATCTGCAAATTGGTTCCAAGAGCATGTCTTAAAATTATTTTATTGTACTGATTCTGTTAATGCTGGTAATCCCATCATAATTTTTCAGTATCATTACAAACTGTAGAAAGAGCTTTTCCATAATTAAACTTTAAAGATAGCAACAATGGTATATACATTGTATTAATCTGTATTGTACCGTGCAGGGATCAACTTCATCAGTTGATCCAGAAGAGTTTTGAATTGACAACTGTAGCTGCCAGAAGGCTTTTTTGGTCATGTAAGCATATATAAAGTACAAATGCAAGCATACTCAAGGTAATGACCACTATTGGTCACAAATATCTCAATATAAAGACATTCTGTCATATCATTTTGAAGGCATTCAGAACTAAGGAGCACAAGGTTTGTGAGGCATGGAAAACATGACCAACATTTCCTCAATTTTATATATACACCTATTCAACATACAACAGCAAACTGAAAGTTTCTTTAAATTGTTTAATAGGTTATTAACTGCATGTCCCAAGCAGGCATTTCAGCAGTGGTCATTTGTTAAAAGTGTATATTTGGAGAATGAGCTACAACTAATAATATCCAATAAGATTACTGAAATTTGAAGAAAACTCTTTTCCACCATAATTCAGACCCCGTATTGGTCACAGTTCTGGCTACTTATGTGGCTCCATCTCTCAGGCGTTAGAGCACTGGTCTCGTAAACCAGGGGTCATGAGGTCCAATCTCACTTGGACCTAGTGTTTCCCAATGTTAAAATAGTCTATGCAATATCTTTAAGTGAGGAGAACCATTTCAATTTGGTCACACATTTGGATATTCAATTTGTACACAGAGTTATGATGTTCAGTCTAATGTGCTGATTGGTTACAAGAGCATGTCTAAAACATATTTGTTGCATTTTATTGGGCCGATTCTGTTCATGCTGATAGTTCCAACAAGTTTTTCACTATTATTATGAAACTATGGTAAGAGCTTTCCAATAATTTTACTTTAATGATAGCAAAAAAAAACACACATTAGGAGGTTTTTAATACTTCTCACCCTGTTGTACACCTGTTCTGTTTCTGCTGACAGGCATGGTATTATCATTTCAGCTCACTACAGGACACTCTAACACAAAGTTGGAGAGCCATTAAAAATATGTCCAACTTTTTCAATATTTTCTATATAATTCAATTCAAGCAAAGACAGCTAATTTTTGCATTTATTTGATTTTCTGAAAAAGTTATATACTACATGCCTCAATCAAGGATATTGCAAATTTGTAGAATTTTTTTGTGAAAAGTCTACATTGGGACAAAAAGCGACAATAAAATGATAACAGAGATTTGAAATTTGCAGAAGATTTTTTTCCATCACTAAGCAGAATGAACATACATAGTGCTGAAGGCAAGGCTCCATAGCTCAGGGGTTAGAGCACTGGTCTTGTAAACCAGGGGTCGTGAGTTCAAATCTCACTGGGGCCTAGTGCTACTTTCTTGTTACTGCTGCTAAAATATAAATTGCAGCTCCCAATGTTGAAATAGTCTGCTCAAGAGCTTTAAGTGAGGAGAACCAATTTGGTCACACATTTGGATATTCAATTTGTACACAGAGTTATGATGTTCAGTCTAATCTTCAAATTGGTTCCAAGAGCATGTCTTAAAATTATTTTATTGTACTGATTCTGTTCATGCTGATAATCCCATCATAATTTTTCAGTATCATTACAAACTGTAGAAAGAGCTTTTCCATAATTAAACTTTAAAGATAGCAACAATGGTATATACATTGTATTAATCTGTATTGTACCGTGCAGGAATCAACTTCATCAGTTGATCCAGAAGAGTTTTGAATTGACAACTGTAGCTGCCAGAAGGCTTTTTTGGTCATGTAAGCATATATAAAGTACAAATGCAAGCATACTCAAGGTAATGACCACTATAGGTCACAAATATCTCAATATAAAGACATTCTGTCATATCATTTTGAAGGCATTCCAGACTAAGGAGCACAAGGTTTGTGAGGCATGGAAAACATGACCAACATTTCCTCAATTTTATATATACACCTATTCAACATACAACAGCAAACTGAAAGTTTCTTTAAATTGTTTAATAGGTTATTACCTGCATGTCCCAAGCAGGCATTTCAGCAGTGGTCATTTGTTAAAAGTGTATATTTGGAGAATGAGCTACAACTAATAATATCCAATAAGATTACTGAAATTTGAAGAAAACTCTTTTCCACCATAATTCAGACCCCGTATTGGTCACAGTTCTGGCTACTTATGTGGCTCCATCTCTCAGGGGTTAGAGCACTGGTCTCGTAAACCAGGGGTCATGAGGTCCAATCTCACTGGGACCTAGTGTTTCCCAATGTTAAAATAGTCTATGCAATATCTTTAAGTGAGGAGAACCATTTCAATTTGGTCACACATTTGGATATTCAATTTGTACACAGAGTTATGATGTTCAGTCTAATGTGCTGATTGGTTACAAGAGCATGTCTAAAACATATTTGTTGCATTTTATTGGGCCGATTCTGTTCATGCTGATAGTTCCAACAAGTTTTTCACTATTATTATGAAACTATGGTAAGAGCTTTCCAATAATTTAACTTTAATGATAGCACAAAAACACACACATTAGGAGGTTTTTAATACTTCTCACCCTGTTGTACACCTGTTCTGTTTCTGCTGACAGGCATGGTATTATCATTTCAGCTCACTACAGGACACTCTAACACAAAGTTGGAGAGCCATTAAAAATATGTCCAACTTTTTCAATATTTTCTATATAATTCAATTCAAGCAAAGACAGCTAATTTTTGCATTTATTTGATTTTCTGAAAAAGTTATATACTACATGCCTCAATCAAGGATATTGCAAATTTGTAGAATTTTTTTGTGAAAAGTCTACATTGGGACAAAAAGCGACAATAAAATGATAACAGAGATTTGAAATTTGCAGAAGATTTTTTTCCATCACTAAGCAGAATGAACATACATAGTGCTGAAGGCAAGGCTCCATAGCTCAGGGTTAGAGCACTGGTCTTGTAAACCAGGGGTTGTGAGTTCAAATCTCACTGGGGCCTAGTGCTACTTTCTTGTTACTGCTGCTAAAATATAAATTGCAGCTCCCAATGTTGAAATAGTCTGCTCAAGAGCTTTAAGTGAGGAGAACCATTTCAATTTGGTCACACATTTGGATATTCAATTTGTACACAGAGTTATGATGTTCAGTCTAATCTGCAAATTGGTTCCAAGAGCATGTCTTAAAATTATTTTATTGTACTGATTCTGTTAATGCTGGTAATCCCATCATAATTTTTCAGTATCATTACAAACTGTAGAAAGAGCTTTTCCATAATTAAACTTTAAAGATAGCAACAATGGTATATACATTGTATTAATCTGTATTGTACCGTGCAGGGATCAACTTCATCAGTTGATCCAGAAGAGTTTTGAATTGACAACTGTAGCTGCCAGAAGGCTTTTTTGGTCATGTAAGCATATATAAAGTACAAATGCAAGCATACTCAAGGTAATGACCACTATTGGTCACAAATATCTCAATATAAAGACATTCTGTCATATCATTTTGAAGGCATTCAGAACTAAGGAGCACAAGGTTTGTGAGGCATGGAAAACATGACCAACATTTCCTCAATTTTATATATACACCTATTCAACATACAACAGCAAACTGAAAGTTTCTTTAAATTGTTTAATAGGTTATTAACTGCATGTCCCAAGCAGGCATTTCAGCAGTGGTCATTTGTTAAAAGTGTATATTTGGAGAATGAGCTACAACTAATAATATCCAATAAGATTACTGAAATTTGAAGAAAACTCTTTTCCACCATAATTCAGACCCCGTATTGGTCACAGTTCTGGCTACTTATGTGGCTCCATCTCTCAGGCGTTAGAGCACTGGTCTCGTAAACCAGGGGTCATGAGGTCCAATCTCACTGGGACCTAGTGTTTCCCAATGTTAAAATAGTCTATGCAATATCTTTAAGTGAGGAGAACCATTTCAATTTGGTCACACATTTGGATATTCAATTTGTACACAGAGTTATGATGTTCAGTCTAATGTGCTGATTGGTTACAAGAGCATGTCTAAAACATATTTGTTGCATTTTATTGGGCCGATTCTGTTCATGCTGATAGTTCCAACAAGTTTTTAACTATTATTATGAAACTATGGTAAGAGCTTTCCAATAATTTAACTTTAATGATAGCACAAAAACACACACATTAGGAGGTTTTTAATACTTCTCACCCTGTTGTACACCTGTTCTGTTTCTGCTGACAGGCATGGTATTATCATTTCAGCTCACTACAGGACACTCTAACACAAAGTTGGAGAGCCATTAAAAATATGTCCAACTTTTTCAATATTTTCTATATAATTCAATTCAAGCAAAGACAGCTAATTTTTGCATTTATTTGATTTTCTGAAAAAGTTATATACTACATGCCTCAATCAAGGATATTGCAAATTTGTAGAATTTTTTTGTGAAAAGTCTACATTGGGACAAAAAGCGACAATAAAATGATAACAGAGATTTGAAATTTGCAGAAGATTTTTTTCCATCGCTAAGCAGAATGAACATACATAGTGCTGAAGGCAAGGCTCCATAGCTCAGGGTTAGAGCACTGGTCTTGTAAACCAGGGGTCGTGAGTTCAAATCTCACTGGGGCCTAGTGTTACATTCTTGTTACTGCTGCTAAAATATAAATTGCAGCTCCCAATTTTGAAATAGTCTGCTCAAGAGCTTAAAGTGAGGAGAACTATTTCAATTTGGATATTCAATTTGTACACAGAGTTATGATGTTCAGTCTAATCTGCAAATTGGTTCCAAGAGCATGTCTTAAAATTATTTTATTGTACTGATTCTGTTCATGCTGATAATCCCATCATAATTTTTCAGTATCATTACAAACTGTAGAAAGAGCTTTTCCATAATTAAACTTTAAAGATAGCAACAATGGTATATACATTGTATTGTACCGTGCATGAATCAACTTCATCAGTTGATCCAGAAGAGTTTTGAATTGACAACTGTAGCTGCCAGAAGGCTTTTTTGGTCATGTAAGCATATATAAAGTACAAATGCAAGCATACTCAAGGTAATGACCACTATTGGTCACAAATATCTCAATATAAAGACATTCTGTCATATCATTTTGAAGGCATTCAGAACTAAGGAGCACAAGGTTTGTGAGGCATGGAAAACATGACCAACATTTCCTCAATTTTATATATACACCTATTCAACATACAACAGCAAACTGAAAGTTTCTTTAAATTGTTTAATAGGTTATTAACTGCATGTCCCAAGCAGGCATTTCAGCAGTGGTCATTTGTTAAAAGTGTATATTTGGAGAATGAGCTACAACTAATAATATCCAATAAGATTACTGAAATTTGAAGAAAACTCTTTTCCACCATAATTCAGACCCCGTATTGGTCACAGTTCTGGCTACTTATGTGGCTCCATCTCTCAGGGGTTAGAGCACTGGTCTCGTAAACCAGGGGTCATGAGGTCCAATCTCACTGGGACCCAGTGTTTCCCAATGTTAAAATAGTCTATGCAATATCTTTAAGTGAGGAGAACCATTTCAATTTGGTCACACATTTGGATATTCAATTTGTACACAGAGTTATGATGTTCAGTCTAATCTGCTGATTGGTTACAAGAGCATGTCTAAAACATATTTGTTGCATTTTATTGGGCCGATTCTGTTCATGCTGATAGTTCCAACAAGTTTTTCACTATTATTATGAAACTATGGTAAGAGCTTTCCAATAATTTAACTTTAATGATAGCACAAAAACACACACATTAGGAGGTTTTTAATACTTCTCACCCTGTTGTACACCTGTTCTGTTTCTGCTGACAGGCATGGTATTATCATTTCAGCTCACTACAGGACACTCTAACACAAAGTTGGAGAGCCATTAAAAATATGTCCAACTTTTTCAATATTTTCTATATAATTCAATTCAAGCAAAGACAGCTAATTTTTGCATTTATTTGATTTTCTGAAAAAGTTATATACTACATGCCTCAATCAAGGATATTGCAAATTTGTAGAATTTTTTTGTGAAAAGTCTACATTGGGACAAAAAGCGACAATAAAATGATAACAGAGATTTGAAATTTGCAGAAGATTTTTTTCCATCACTAAGCAGAATGAACATACATAGTGCTGAAGGCAAGGCTCCATAGCTCAGGGGTTAGAGCACTGGTCTTGTAAACCAGGGGTCGTGAGTTCAAAACTCACTGGGGCCTAGTGCTACTTTCTTGTTACTGCTGCTAAAATATAAATTGCAGCTCCCAATGTTGAAATAGTCTGCTCAAGAGCTTTAAGTGAGGAGAACCATTTCAATTTGGTCACACATTTGGATATTCAATTTGTACACAGTTATGATGTTCAGTCTAATCTGCAAATTGGTTCCAAGAGCATGTCTTAAAATTATTTTATTGTATTGACTCTGTTCATGCTGATAATCCCATCATAATTTTTCAGTATCATTACAAACTGTAGAAAGAGCTTTTCCATAATTAAACTTTAAAGATAGCAACAATGGTATATACATTGTATTGTACCGTGCATGAATCAACTTCATCAGTTGATCCAGAAGAGTTTTGAATTGACAACTGTAGCTGCCAGAAGGCTTTTTTGGTCATGTAAGCATATATAAAGTACAAATGCAAGCATACTCAAGGTAATGACCACTATTGGTCACAAATATCTCAATATAAAGACATTCTGTCATATCATTTTGAAGGCATTCCAGACTAAGGAGCACAAGGTTTGTGAGGCATGGAAAACATGACCAACATTTCCTCAATTTTATATATACACCTATTCAACATACAGCAGCAAACTGAAAGTTTCTTTAAATTGTTTAATAGGTTATTAACTGCATGTCCCAAGCAGGCATTTCAGCATGGTCATTTGTTAAAAGTGTATATTTGGAGAATGAGCTACAACTAATAATATCCAATAAGATTACTGAAATTTGAAGAAAACTCTTTTCCACCATAATTCAGACCCCGTATTGGTCACAGTTCTGGCTACTTATGTGGCTCCATAGCTCAGGGGTTAGAGCACTGGTCTCGTAAACCAGGGGTCATGAGGTCCAATCTCACTGGGACCTAGTGTTTCCCAATGTTAAAATAGTCTATGCAATATCTTTAAGTGAGGAGAACCATTTCAATTTGGTCACATATTTGGATGGTTAATTTGGACAAAGACATATGATGTTCAGTCTAATCTGCTGATTGGTTACAAGAGCATGTCTAAAACATATTTGTTGCATTTTATTGGGCCGATTCTGTTCATGCTGATAGTTCCAACAAGTTTTTCACTATTATTATGAAACTATGGTAAGAGCTTTCCAATAATTTTACTTTAATGATAGCAAAAAAACACACACATTAGGAGGTTTTTAATACTTCTCACCCTGTTGTACACCTGTTCTGTTTCTGCTGACAGGCATGGTATTATCATTTCAGCTCACTACAGGACACTCTAACACAAAGTTGGAGAGCCATTAAAAATATGTCCAACTTTTTCAATATTTTCTATATAATTCAATTCAAGCAAAGACAGCTAATTTTTGCATTTATTTGATTTTCTGAAAAAGTTATATACTTCATGCCTCAATCAAGGATATTGCAAATTTGTAGATTTTTTTTGTGAAAAGTCTACATTGGGACAAAAAGCGACAATAAAATGATAACAGAGATTTGAAATTTGCAGAAGATTTTTTTCCATCACTAAGCAGAATGAACATACATAGTGCTGAAGGCAAGGCTCCATAGCTCAGGGTTAGAGCACTGGTCTTGTAAACTAGGCGTCGTGAGTTCAAATCTCACTGGGGCCTAGTGCTACTTTCTTGTTACTGCTGCTAAAATATAAATTGCAGCTCCCAATGTTGAAATAGTCTGCTCAAGAGCTTTAAGTGAGGAGAACCATTTCAATTTGGTCACACATTTGGATATTCAATTTGTACACAGAGTTATGATGTTCACATCTGCAAATTGGTTCCAAGAGCATGTCTTAAAATTATTTTATTGTACTGATTCTGTTCATGCTGATAATCCCATCATAATTTTTCAGTATCATTACAAACTGTAGAAAGAGCTTTTCCATAATTAAACTTTAAAGATAGCAACAATGGTATATACATTGTATTAATCTGTATTGTACCGTGCAGGAATCAACTTCATCAGTTGATCCAGAAGAGTTTTGAATTGACAACTGTAGCTGCCAGAAGGCTTTTTTGGTCATGTAAGCATATATAAAGTACAAATGCAAGCATACTCAAGGTAATGACCACTATTGGTCACAAATATCTCAATATAAAGACATTCTGTCATATCATTTTGAAGGCATTCCAGACTAAGGAGCACAAGGTTTGTGAGGCATGGAAAACATGACCAACATTTCCTCAATTTTATATATACACCTATTCAACATACAGCAGCAAACTGAAAGTTTCTTTAAATTGTTTAATAGGTTATTAACTGCATGTCCCAAGCAGGCATTTCAGCATGGTCATTTGTTAAAAGTGTATATTTGGAGAATGAGCTACAACTAATAATATCCAATAAGATTACTGAAATTTGAAGAAAACTCTTTTCCACCATAATGCAGACCCCGTATTGGTCACAGTTCTGGGTACTTATGTGGCTCCATAGCTCAGGGGTTAGAGCACTTGTCTCGTAAACCAGGGGTCATGAGGTCCAATCTCACTGGGACCTAGTGTTTCCCAATGTTAAAATAGTCTATGCAATATCTTTAAGTGAGGAGAACCATTTCAATTTGGTCACATATTTGGATGGTTAATTTGGACAAAGACATATGATGTTCAGTCTAATCTCCTGATTGGTTACAAGAGCATGTCTAAAACATATTTGTTGCATTTTATTGGGCCGATTCTGTTCATGCTGATAGTTCCAACAAGTTTTTCACTATTATTATGAAACTATGGTAAGAGCTTTCCAATAATTTAACTTTAATGATAGCAAAAAAGCACACACATTAGGAGGTTTTTAATACTTCTCACCCTGTTGTACACCTGTTCTGTTTCTGCTGACAGGCATGGTATTATCATTTCAGCTCACTACAGGACACTCTAACACAAAGTTGGAGAGCCATTAAAAATATGTGTAACTTTTCAATATTTTCTATATAATTCAATTCAAGCAAAGACAGCTAATTTTTGCATTTATTTGATTTTCTGAAAAAGTTATATACTACATGCCTCAATCAAGGATATTGCAAATTTGTAGAATTTTTTTGTGAAAAGTCTACATTGGGACAAAAAGCGACAATAAAATGATAACAGAGATTTGAAATTTGCAGAAGATTTTTTTCCATCACTAAGCAGAATGAACATACATAGTGCTGAAGGCAAGGCTCCATAGCTCAGGGGTTAGAGCACTGGTCTTGTAAACCAGGGGTTGTGAGTTCAAATCTCATTGGGGCCTAGTACTACTTTCTTGTTACTGCTGCTAAAATATAAATTGCAGCTCCCAATGTTGAAATAGTCTGCTCAAGAGCTTTAAGTGAGGAGAAACATTTCAATTTGGTCACACATTTGGATATTCAATTTGTACACAGAGTTATGATGTTCAGACTAATCTGCAAATTGGTTCCAAGAGCATGTCTTAAAATTATTTTATTGTATTGACTCTGTTCATGCTGATAATCCCATCATAATTTTTCAGTATCATTACAAACTGTAGAAAGAGCTTTTCCATAATTAAACTTTAAAGATAGCAACAATGGTATATACATTGTATTGTACCGTGCATGAATCAACTTCATCAGTTGATCCAGAAGAGTTTTGAATTGACAACTGTAGCTGCCAGAAGGCTTTTTTGGTCATGTAAGCATATATAAAGTACAAATGCAAGCATACTCAAGGTAATGACCACTATTGGTCACAAATATCTCAATATAAAGACATTCTGTCATATCATTTTTAAGGCATTCCAGACTAAGGAGCACAAGGTTTGTGAGGCATGGAAAACATGACCAACATTTCCTCAATTTTATATATACACCTATTCAACATACAACAGCAAACTGAAAGTTTCTTTAAATTGTTTAATAGGTTATTAACTGCATGTCCCAAGCAGGCATTTCAGCAGTGGTCATTTGTTAAAAGTGTATATTTGGAGAATGAGCTACAACTAATAATATCCAATAAGATTACTGAAATTTGAAGAAAACTCTTTTCCACCATAATTCAGACCCCGTATTGGTCACAGTTCTGGCTACTTATGTGGCTCCATCTCTCAGGGGTTAGAGCACTGGTCTCGTAAACCAGGGGTCATGAGGTCCAATCTCACTGGGACCTAGTGTTTCCCAATGTTAAAATAGTCTATGCAATATCTTTAAGTGAGGAGAACCATTTCAATTTGGTCACACATTTGGATATTCAATTTGTACACAGAGTTATGATGTTCAGTCTAATCTGCTGATTGGTTACAAGAGCATGTCTAAAACATATTTGTTACATTTTATTGGGCCGATTCTGTTCATGCTGATAGTTCCAACAAGTTTTTCACTATTATTATGAAACTATGGTAAGAGCTTTCCAATAATTTAACTTTAATGATAGCACAAAAACACACACATTAGGAGGTTTTTAATACTTCTCACCCTGTTGTACACCTGTTCTGTTTCTGCTGACAGGCATGGTATTATCATTTCAGCTCACTACAGGACACTCTAACACAAAGTTGGAGAGCCATTAAAAATATGTCCAACTTTTCAATATTTTCTATATAATTCAATTCAAGCAAAGACAGCTAATTTTTGCATTTATTTGATTTTCTGAAAAAGTTATATACTACATGCCTCAATCAAGGATATTGCAAATTTGTAGAATTTTTTTGTGAAAAGTCTACATTGGGACAAAAAGCGACAATAAAATGATAACAGAGATTTGAAATTTGCAGAAGATTTTTTTCCATCACTAAGCAGAATGAACATACATAGTGCTGAAGGCAAGGCTCCATAGCTCAGGGTTAGAGCACTGGTCATGTAAACCAGGGGTCGTGAGTTCAAATCTCACTGGGGCCTAGTGTTACATTCTTGTTACTGCTGCTAAAATATAAATTGCAGCTCCCAATTTTGAAATAGTCTGCTCAAGAGCTTTAAGTGAGGAGAACCATTTCAATTTGGATATTCAATTTGTACACAGAGTTATGATGTTCAGTCTAATCTGCAAATTGGTTCCAAGAGCATGTCTTAAAATTATTTTATTGTACTGATTCTGTTCATGCTGATAATCCCATCATAATTTTTCAGTATCATTACAAACTGTAGAAAGAGCTTTTCCATAATTAAACTTTAAAGATAGCAACAATGGTATATACATTGTATTGTACCGTGCATGAATCAACTTCATCAGTTGATCCAGAAGAGTTTTGAATTGACAACTGTAGCTGCCAGAAGGCTTTTTTTGGTCATGTAAGCATATATAAAGTACAAATGCAAGCATACTCAAGGTAATGACCACTATTGGTCACAAATATCTCAATATAAAGACATTCTGTCATATCATTTTGAAGGCATTCCAGACTAAGGAGCACAAGGTTTGTGAGGCATGGAAAACATGACCAACATTTCCTCAATTTTATATATACACCTATTCAACATACAGCAGCAAACTGAAAGTTTCTTTAAATTGTTTAATAGGTTATTAACTGCATGTCCCAAGCAGGCATTTCAGCATGGTCATTTGTTAAAAGTGTATATTTGGAGAATGAGCTACAACTGATAATATCCAATAAGATTACTGAAATTTGAAGAAAACTCTTTTCCACCATAATTCAGACCCCGTATTGGTCACAGTTCTGGCTACTTATGTGGCTCCATCTCTCAGGGGTTAGAGCACTGGTCTCGTAAACCAGGGGTCATGAGGTCCAATCTCACTGGGACCTAGTGTTTCCCAATGTTAAAATAGTCTATGCAATATCTTTAAGTGAGGAGAACCATTTCAATTTGGTCACACATTTGGATATTCAATTTGTACACAGAGTTATGATGTTCAGTCTAATCTGCTGATTGGTTACAAGAGCATGTCTAAAACATATTTGTTACATTTTATTGGGCCGATTCTGTTCATGCTGATAGTTCCAACAAGTTTTTCACTATTATTATGAAACTATGGTAAGAGCTTTCCAATAATTTAACTTTAATGATAGCACAAAAACACACACATTAGGAGGTTTTTAATACTTCTCACCCTGTTGTACACCTGTTCTGTTTCTGCTGACAGGCATGGTATTATCATTTCAGCTCACTACAGGACACTCTAACACAAAGTTGGAGAGCCATTAAAAATATGTCCAACTTTTCAATATTTTCTATATAATTCAATTCAAGCAAAGACAGCTAATTTTTGCATTTATTTGATTTTCTGAAAAAGTTATATACTACATGCCTCAATCAAGGATATTGCAAATTTGTAGAATTTTTTTGTGAAAAGTCTACATTGGGACAAAAAGCGACAATAAAATGATAACAGAGATTTGAAATTTGCAGAAGATTTTTTTCCATCACTAAGCAGAATGAACATACATAGTGCTGAAGGCAAGGCTCCATAGCTCAGGGGTTAGAGCACTGGTCTTGTAAACCAGGGGTTGTGAGTTCAAATCTCACTGGGGCCTAGTGCTACTTTCTTGTTACTGCTGCTAAAATATAAATTGCAGCTCCCAATGTTGAAATAGTCTGCTCAAGAGCTTTAAGTGAGGAGAAACATTTCAATTTGGTCACACATTTGGATATTCAATTTGTACACAGAGTTATGATGTTCAGACTAATCTGCAAATTGGTTCCAAGAGCATGTCTTAAAATTATTTTATTGTATTGACTCTGTTCATGCTGATAATCCCATCATAATTTTTCAGTATCATTACAAACTGTAGAAAGAGCTTTTCCATAATTAAACTTTAAAGATAGCAACAATGGTATATACATTGTATTGTACCGTGCATGAATCAACTTCATCAGTTGATCCAGAAGAGTTTTGAATTGACAACTGTAGCTGCCAGAAGGCTTTTTTGGTCATGTAAGCATATATAAAGTACAAATGCAAGCATACTCAAGGTAATGACCACTATTGGTCACAAATATCTCAATATAAAGACATTCTGTCATATCATTTTTAAGGCATTCCAGACTAAGGAGCACAAGGTTTGTGAGGCATGGAAAACATGACCAACATTTCCTCAATTTTATATATACACCTATTCAACATACAACAGCAAACTAAAAGTTTCTTTAAATTGTTTAATAGGTTATTAACTGCATGTCCCAAGCAGGCATTTCAGCATGGTCATTTGTTAAAAGTGTATATTTGGAGAATGAGCTACAACTAATAATATCCAATAAGATTACTGAAATTTGAAGAAAACTCTTTTCCACCATAATTCAGACCCCGTATTGGTCACAGTTCTGGCTACTTATGTGGCTCCATCTCTCAGGGGTTAGAGCACTGGTCTCGTAAACCAGGGGTCATGAGGTCCAATCTCACTGGGACCTAGTGTTTCCCAATGTTAAAATAGTCTATGCAATATCTTTAAGTGAGGAGAACCATTTCAATTTGGTCACACATTTGGATATTCAATTTGTACACAGAGTTATGATGTTCAGTCTAATCTGCTGATTGGTTACAAGAGCATGTCTAAAACATATTTGTTACATTTTATTGGGCCGATTCTGTTCATGCTGATAGTTCCAACAAGTTTTTCACTATTATTATGAAACTATGGTAAGAGCTTTCCAATAATTTAACTTTAATGATAGCACAAAAACACACACATTAGGAGGTTTTTAATACTTCTCACCCTGTTGTACACCTGTTCTGTTTCTGCTGACAGGCATGGTATTATCATTTCAGCTCACTACAGGACACTCTAACACAAAGTTGGAGAGCCATTAAAAATATGTCCAACTTTTCAATATTTTCTATATAATTCAATTCAAGCAAAGACAGCTAATTTTTGCATTTATTTGATTTTCTGAAAAAGTTATATACTACATGCCTCAATCAAGGATATTGCAAATTTGTAGAATTTTTTTGTGAAAAGTCTACATTGGGACAAAAAGCGACAATAAAATGATAACAGAGATTTGAAATTTGCAGAAGATTTTTTTCCATCACTAAGCAGAATGAACATACATAGTGCTGAAGGCAAGGCTCCATAGCTCAGGGTTAGAGCACTGGTCATGTAAACCAGGGGTCGTGAGTTCAAATCTCACTGGGGCCTAGTGTTACATTCTTGTTACTGCTGCTAAAATATAAATTGCAGCTCCCAATTTTGAAATAGTCTGCTCAAGAGCTTTAAGTGAGGAGAACCATTTCAATTTGGATATTCAATTTGTACACAGAGTTATGATGTTCAGTCTAATCTGCAAATTGGTTCCAAGAGCATGTCTTAAAATTATTTTATTGTACTGATTCTGTTCATGCTGATAATCCCATCATAATTTTTCAGTATCATTACAAACTGTAGAAAGAGCTTTTCCATAATTAAACTTTAAAGATAGCAACAATGGTATATACATTGTATTGTACCGTGCATGAATCAACTTCATCAGTTGATCCAGAAGAGTTTTGAATTGACAACTGTAGCTGCCAGAAGGCTTTTTTGGTCATGTAAGCATATATAAAGTACAAATGCAAGCATACTCAAGGTAATGACCACTATTGGTCACAAATATCTCAATATAAAGACATTCTGTCATATCATTTTGAAGGCATTCCAGACTAAGGAGCACAAGGTTTGTGAGGCATGGAAAACATGACCAACATTTCCTCAATTTTATATATACACCTATTCAACATACAGCAGCAAACTGAAAGTTTCTTTAAATTGTTTAATAGGTTATTAACTGCATGTCCCAAGCAGGCATTTCAGCATGGTCATTTGTTAAAAGTGTATATTTGGAGAATGAGCTACAACTGATAATATCCAATAAGATTACTGAAATTTGAAGAAAACTCTTTTCCACCATAATTCAGACCCCGTATTGGTCACAGTTCTGGCTACTTATGTGGCTCCATCTCTCAGGGGTTAGAGCACTGGTCTCGTAAACCAGGGGTCATGAGGTCCAATCTCACTGGGACCTAGTGTTTCCCAATGTTAAAATAGTCTATGCAATATCTTTAAGTGAGGAGAACCATTTCAATTTGGTCACACATTTGGATATTCAATTTGTACACAGAGTTATGATGTTCAGTCTAATCTGCTGATTGGTTACAAGAGCATGTCTAAAACATATTTGTTACATTTTATTGGGCCGATTCTGTTCATGCTGATAGTTCCAACAAGTTTTTCACTATTATTATGAAACTATGGTAAGAGCTTTCCAATAATTTAACTTTAATGATAGCACAAAAACACACACATTAGGAGGTTTTTAATACTTCTCACCCTGTTGTACACCTGTTCTGTTTCTGCTGACAGGCATGGTATTATCATTTCAGCTCACTACAGGACACTCTAACACAAAGTTGGAGAGCCATTAAAAATATGTCCAACTTTTCAATATTTTCTATATAATTCAATTCAAGCAAAGACAGCTAATTTTTGCATTTATTTGATTTTCTGAAAAAGTTATATACTACATGCCTCAATCAAGGATATTGCAAATTTGTAGAATTTTTTTGTGAAAAGTCTACATTGGGACAAAAAGCGACAATAAAATGATAACAGAGATTTGAAATTTGCAGAAGATTTTTTTCCATCACTAAGCAGAATGAACATACATAGTGCTGAAGTCAAGGCTCCATAGCTCAGGGGTTAGAGCACTGGTCTTGTAAACCAGGGGTTGTGAGTTCAAATCTCACTGGGGCCTAGTGCTACTTTCTTGTTACTGCTGCTAAAATATAAATTGCAGCTCCCAATGTTGAAATAGTCTGCTCAAGAGCTTTAAGTGAGGAGAAACATTTCAATTTGGTCACACATTTGGATATTCAATTTGTACACAGAGTTATGATGTTCAGACTAATCTGCAAATTGGTTCCAAGAGCATGTCTTAAAATTATTTTATTGTATTGACTCTGTTCATGCTGATAATCCCATCATAATTTTTCAGTATCATTACAAACTGTAGAAAGAGCTTTTCCATAATTAAACTTTAAAGATAGCAACAATGGTATATACATTGTATTGTACCGTGCATGAATCAACTTCATCAGTTGATCCAGAAGAGTTTTGAATTGACAACTGTAGCTGCCAGAAGGCTTTTTTGGTCATGTAAGCATATATAAAGTACAAATGCAAGCATACTCAAGGTAATGACCACTATTGGTCACAAATATCTCAATATAAAGACATTCTGTCATATCATTTTTAAGGCATTCCAGACTAAGGAGCACAAGGTATGTGAGGCATGGAAAACATGACCAACATTTCCTCAATTTTATATATACACCTATTCAACATACAACAGCAAACTAAAAGTTTCTTTAAATTGTTTAATAGGTTATTAACTGCATATCCCAAGCAGGAATTTCAGCATGGTCATTTGTTAAAAGTGTATATTTGGAGAATGAGCTACAACTAATAATATCCAATAAGATTACTGAAATTTGAAGAAAACTCTTTTCCACCATAATTCAGACCCCGTATTGGTCACAGTTCTGGCTACTTATGTGGCTCCATCTCTCAGGGGTTAGAGCACTGGTCTCGTAAACCAGGGGTCATGAGGTCCAATCTCACTGGGACCTAGTGTTTCCCAATGTTAAAATAGTCTATGCAATATCTTTAAGTGAGGAGAACCATTTCAATTTGGTCACACATTTGGATATTCAATTTGTACACAGAGTTATGATGTTCAGTCTAATCTGCTGATTGGTTACAAGAGCATGTCTAAAACATATTTGTTACATTTTATTGGGCCGATTCTGTTCATGCTGATAGTTCCAACAAGTTTTTCACTATTATTATGAAACTATGGTAAGAGCTTTCCAATAATTTAACTTTAATGATAGCACAAAAACACACACATTAGGAGGTTTTTAATACTTCTCACCCTGTTGTACACCTGTTCTGTTTCTGCTGACAGGCATGGTATTATCATTTCAGCTCACTACAGGACACTCTAACACAAAGTTGGAGAGCCATTAAAAATATGTCCAACTTTTCAATATTTTCTATATAATTCAATTCAAGCAAAGACAGCTAATTTTTGCATTTATTTGATTTTCTGAAAAAGTTATATACTACATGCCTCAATCAAGGATATTGCAAATTTGTAGAATTTTTTTGTGAAAAGTCTACATTGGGACAAAAAGCGACAATAAAATGATAACAGAGATTTGAAATTTGCAGAAGATTTTTTTCCATCACTAAGCAGAATGAACATACATAGTGCTGAAGGCAAGGCTCCATAGCTCAGGGTTAGAGCACTGGTGTTGTAAACCAGGGGTCGTGAGTTCAAATCTCACTGGGGCCTAGTGTTACATTCTTGTTACTGCTGCTAAAATATAAATTGCAGCTCCCAATTTTGAAATAGTCTGCTCAAGAGCTTTAAGTGAGGAGAACCATTTCAATTTGGATATTCAATTTGTACACAGAGTTATGATGTTCAGTCTAATCTGCAAATTGGTTCCAAGAGCATGTCTTAAAATTATTTTATTGTACTGATTCTGTTCATGCTGATAATCCCATCATAATTTTTCAGTATCATTACAAACTGTAGAAAGAGCTTTTCCATAATTAAACTTTAAAGATAGCAACAATGGTATATACATTGTATTGTACCGTGCATGAATCAACTTCATCAGTTGATCCAGAAGAGTTTTGAATTGACAACTGTAGCTGCCAGAAGGCTTTTTTGGTCATGTAAGCATATATAAAGTACAAATGCAAGCATACTCAAGGTAATGACCACTATTGGTCACAAATATCTCAATATAAAGACATTCTGTCATATCATTTTGAAGGCATTCCAGACTAAGGAGCACAAGGTTTGTGAGGCATGGAAAACATGACCAACATTTCCTCAATTTTATATATACACCTATTCAACATACAGCAGCAAACTGAAAGTTTCTTTAAATTGTTTAATAGGTTATTAACTGCATGTCCCAAGCAGGCATTTCAGCATGGTCATTTGTTAAAAGTGTATATTTGGAGAATGAGCTACAACTGATAATATCCAATAAGATTACTGAAATTTGAAGAAAACTCTTTTCCACCATAATTCAGACCCCGTATTGGTCACAGTTCTGGCTACTTATGTGGCTCCATCTCTCAGGGGTTAGAGCACTGGTCTCGTAAACCAGGGGTCATGAGGTCCAATCTCACTGGGACCTAGTGTTTCCCAATGTTAAAATAGTCTATGCAATATCTTTAAGTGAGGAGAACCATTTCAATTTGGTCACACATTTGGATATTCAATTTGTACACAGAGTTATGATGTTCAGTCTAATCTGCTGATTGGTTACAAGAGCATGTCTAAAACATATTTGTTGCATTTTATTGGGCCGATTCTGTTCATGCTGATAGTTCCAACAAGTTTTTCACTATTATTATGAAACTATGGTAAGAGCTTTCCAATAATTTAACTTTAATGATAGCACAAAAACACACACATTAGGAGGTTTTTAATACTTCTCACCCTGTTGTACACCTGTTCTGTTTCTGCTGACAGGCATGGTATTATCATTTCAGCTCACTACAGGACACTCTAACACAAAGTTGGAGAGCCATTAAAAATATGTCCAACTTTTTCAATATTTTCTATATAATTCAATTCAAGCAAAGACAGCTAATTTTTGCATTTATTTGATTTTCTGAAAAAGTTATATACTACATGCCTCAATCAAGGATATTGAAAATTTGTAGAATTTTTTTGTGAAAAGTCTACATTGGGACAAAAAGCGACAATAAAATGATAACAGAGATTTGAAATTTGCAGAAGATTTTTTTCCATCACTATGCAGAATGCACATACATAGTGCTGAAGGCAAGGCTCCATATCTCAGGGGTTAGAGCACTGGTCTTGTAAACCAGGGGTCGTGAGTTCAAATCTTACTGGGGCCTAGTGCTACTTTCTTGTTACTGCTGCTAAAATATAAATTGCAGCTCCCAATGTTGAAATAGTCTGCTCAAGAGCTTTAAGTGAGGAGAACCATTTCAATTTGGTCACACATTTGGATATTCAATTCGTACACAGAGTTATGATGTTCAGTCTAATCTGCAAATTGGTTCCAAGAGCATGTCTTAAAATTATTTTATTGTACTGATTCTGTTCATGCTGATAATCCCATCATAATTTTTCAGTATCATTACAAACTGTAGAAAGAGCTTTTCCATAATTAAACTTTTAAGATAGCAACAATGGTATATACATTGTATTAATCTGTATTGTACCGTGCAGGAATCAACTTCATCAGTTGATCCAGAAGAGTTTTGAATTGACAACTGTAGCTGCCAGAAGGCTTTTTTGGTCATGTAAGCATATATAAAGTACAAATGCAAGCATACTCAAGGTAATGACCACTATTGGTCACAAATATCTCAATATAAAGACATTCTGTCATATCATTATGAAGGCATTCCAGACTAAGGAGCACAAGGTTTGTGAGGCATGGAAAACATGACCAACATTTCCTCAATTTTATATATACACCTATTCAACATACAACAGCAAACTGAAAGTTTCTTTAAATTGTTTAATAGGTTATTAACTGCATGTCCCAAGCAGGCATTTCAGCAGTGGTCATTTGTTAAAAGTGTATATTTGGAGAATGAGCTACAACTAATAATATCCAATAAGATTACTGAAATTTGAAGAAAACTCTTTTCCACCATAATTCAGACCCCGTATTGGTCACAGTTCTGGCTACTTATGTGGCTCCATCTCTCAGGGGTTAGAGCACTGGTCTCGTAAACCAGGGGTCATGAGGTCCAATCTCACTGGGACCTAGTGTTTCCCAATATTAAAATAGTCTATGCAATATCTTTAAGTGAGGAGAACCATTTCAATTTGGTCACACATTTGGATATTCAATTTGTACACAGAGTTATGATGTTCAGTATAATGTGCTGATTGGTTACAAGAGCATGTCTAAAACATATTTGTTGCATTTTATTGGGCCGATTCTGTTCATGCTGATAGTTCCAACAAGTTTTTCACTATTATTATGAAACTATGGTAAGAGCTTTCCAATAATTTAACTTTAATGATAGCACAAAAACACACACATTAGGAGGTTTTTAATACTTCTCACCCTGTTGTACACCTGTTCTGTTTCTGCTGACAGGCATGGTATTATCATTTCAGCTCACTACAGGACACTCTAACACAAAGTTGGAGAGCCATTAAAAATATGTCCAACTTTTTCAATATTTTCTATATAATTCAATTCAAGCAAAGACAGCTAATTTTTGCATTTATTTGATTTTCTGAAAAAGTTATATACTACATGCCTCAATCAAGGATATTGAAAATTTGTAGAATTTTTTTGTGAAAAGTCTACATTGGGACAAAAAGCGACAATAAAATGATAACAGAGATTTGAAATTTGCAGAAGATTTTTTTCCATCACTATGCAGAATGCACATACATAGTGCTGAAGGCAAGGCTCCATATCTCATGGGTTAGAGCACTGGTCTTGTAAACCAGGGGTCGTGAGTTCAAATCTTACTGGGGCCTAGTGCTACTTTCTTGTTACTGCTGCTAAAATATAAATTGCAGCTCCCAATGTTGAAATAGTCTGCTCAAGAGCTTTAAGTGAGGAGAACCATTTCAATTTGGTCACACATTTGGATATTCAATTTGTACACAGAGTTATGATGTTCAGTCTAATCTGCAAATTGGTTCCAAGAGCATGTCTTAAAATTATTTTATTGTACTGATTCTGTTCATGCTGATAATCCCATCATAATTTTTCAGTATCATTACAAACTGTAGAAAGAGCTTTTCCATAATTAAACTTTAAAGATAGCAACAATGGTATATACATTGTATTAATCTGTATTGTACCGTGCAGGATTCAACTTCATCAGTTGATCCAGAAGAGTTTTGAATTGACAACTGTAGCTGCCAGAAGGCTTTTTTGGTCATGTAAGCATATATAAAGTACAAATGCAAGCATACTCAAGGTAATGACCACTATTGGTCACAAATATCTCAATATAAAGACATTCTGTCATATCATTTTGAAGGCATTCCAGACTAAGGAGCACAAGGTTTGTGAGGCATGGAAAACATGACCAACATTTCCTCAATTTTATATATACACCTATTCAACATACAACAGCAAACTGAAAGTTTCTTTAAATTGTTTAATAGGTTATTAACTGCATGTCCCAAGCAGGCATTTCAGCAGTGGTCATTTGTTAAAAGTGTATATTTGGAGAATGAGCTACAACTGATAATATCCAATAAGATTACTGAAATTTGAAGAAAACTCTTTTCCACCATAATTCAGACCCCGTATTGGTCACAGTTCTGGCTACTTATGTGGCTCCATCTCTCAGGGGTTAGAGCACTGGTCTCGTAAACCAGGGGTCATGAGGTCCAATCTCACTGGGACCTAGTGTTTCCCAATGTTAAAATAGTCTATGCTATATCTTTAAGTGAGGAGAACCATTTCAATTTGGTCACACATTTGGATATTCAATTTGTACACAGAGTTATGATGTTCAGTCTAATCTGCTGATTGGTTACAAGAGCATGTCTAAAACATATTTGTTGCATTTTATTGGGCCGATTCTGTTCATGCTGATAGTTCCAACAAGTTTTTCACTATTATTATGAAACTATGGTAAGAGCTTTCCAATAATTTAACTTTAATGATAGCACAAAAACACACACATTAGGAGGTTTTTAATACTTCTCACCCTGTTGTACACCTGTTCTGTTTCTGCTGACAGGCATGGTATTATCATTTCAGCTCACTACAGGACACTCTAACACAAAGTTGGAGAGCCATTAAAAATATGTCCAACTTTTTCAATATTTTCTATATAATTCAATTCAAGCAAAGACAGCTAATTTTTGCATTTATTTGATTTTCTGAAAAAGTTATATACTACATGCCTCAATCAAGGATATTGAAAATTTGTAGAATTTTTTTGTGAAAAGTCTACATTGGGACAAAAAGCGACAATAAAATGATAACAGAGATTTGAAATTTGCAGAAGATTTTTTTCCATCACTATGCAGAATGCACATACATAGTGCTGAAGGCAAGGCTCCATATCTCAGGGGTTAGAGCACTGGTCTTGTAAACCAGGGGTCGTGAGTTCAAATCTTACTGGGGCCTAGTGCTACTTTCTTGTTACTGCTGCTAAAATATAAATTGCAGCTCCCAATGTTGAAATAGTCTGCTCAAGAGCTTTAAGTGAGGAGAACCATTTCAATTTGGTCACACATTTGGATATTCAATTCGTACACAGAGTTATGATGTTCAGTCTAATCTGCAAATTGGTTCCAAGAGCATGTCTTAAAATTATTTTATTGTACTGATTCTGTTCATGCTGATAATCCCATCATAATTTTTCAGTATCATTACAAACTGTAGAAAGAGCTTTTCCATAATTAAACTTTTAAGATAGCAACAATGGTATATACATTGTATTAATCTGTATTGTACCGTGCAGGAATCAACTTCATCAGTTGATCCAGAAGAGTTTTGAATTGACAACTGTAGCTGCCAGAAGGCTTTTTTGGTCATGTAAGCATATATAAAGTACAAATGCAAGCATACTCAAGGTAATGACCACTATTGGTCACAAATATCTCAATATAAAGACATTCTGTCATATCATTTTGAAGGCATTCCAGACTAAGGAGCACAAGGTTTGTGAGGCATGGAAAACATGACCAACATTTCCTCAATTTTATATATACACCTATTCAACATACAACAGCAAACTGAAAGTTTCTTTAAATTGTTTAATAGGTTATTAACTGCATGTCCCAAGCAGGCATTTCAGCAGTGGTCATTTGTTAAAAGTGTATATTTGGAGAATGAGCTACAACTAATAATATCCAATAAGATTACTGAAATTTGAAGAAAACTCTTTTCCACCATAATTCAGACCCCGTATTGGTCACAGTTCTGGCTACTTATGTGGCTCCATCTCTCAGGGGTTAGAGCACTGGTCTCGTAAACCAGGGGTCATGAGGTCCAATCTCACTGGGACCTAGTGTTTCCCAATGTTAAAATAGTCTATGCAATATCTTTAAGTGAGGAGAACCATTTCAATTTGGTCACACATTTGGATATTCAATTTGTACACAGAGTTATGATGTTCAGTCTAATCTGCTGATTGGTTACAAGAGCATGTCTAAAACATATTTGTTACATTTTATTGGGCCGATTCTGTTCATGCTGATAGTTCCAACAAGTTTTTCACTATTATTATGAAACTATGGTAAGAGCTTTCCAATAATTTAACTTTAATGATAGCACAAAAACACACACATTAGGAGGTTTTTAATACTTCTCACCCTGTTGTACACATGTTCTGTTTCTGCTGACAGGCATGGTATTATCATTTCAGCTCACTACAGGACACTCTAACACAAAGTTGGAGAGCCATTAAAAATATGTCCAACTTTTCAATATTTTCTATATAATTCAATTCAAGCAAAGACAGCTAATTTTTGCATTTATTTGATTTTCTGAAAAAGTTATATACTACATGCCTCAATCAAGGATATTGCAAATTTGTAGAATTTTTTTGTGAAAAGTCTACATTGGGACAAAAAGCGACAATAAAATGATAACAGAGATTTGAAATTTGCAGAAGATTTTTTTCCATCACTAAGCAGAATGAACATACATAGTGCTGAAGGCAAGGCTCCATAGCTCAGGGGTTATAGAGCACTGGTCTTGTAAACCAGGGGTTGTGAGTTCAAATCTCACTGGGGCCTAGTGCTACTTTCTTGTTACTGCTGCTAAAATATAAATTGCAGCTCCCAATGTTGAAATAGTCTGCTCAAGAGCTTTAAGTGAGGAGAACCATTTCAATTTGGTCACACATTTGGATATTCAATTTGTACACAGAGTTATGATGTTCAGACTAATCTGCAAATTGGTTCCAAGAGCATGTCTTAAAATTATTTTATTGTATTGACTCTGTTCATGCTGATAATCCCATCATAATTTTTCAGTATCATTACAAACTGTAGAAAGAGCTTTTCCATAATTAAACTTTAAAGATAGCAACAATGGTATATACATTGTATTGTACCGTGCATGAATCAACTTCATCAGTTGATCCAGAAGAGTTTTGAATTGACAACTGTAGCTGCCAGAAGGCTTTTTTGGTCATGTAAGCATATATAAAGTACAAATGCAAGCATACTCAAGGTAATGACCACTATTGGTCACAAATATCTCAATATAAAGACATTCTGTCATATCATTTTGAAGGCATTCCAGACTAAGGAGCACAAGGTTTGTGAGGCATGGAAAACATGACCAACATTTCCTCAATTTTATATATACACCTATTCAACATACAACAGCAAACTAAAAGTTTCTTTAAATTGTTTAATAGGTTATTAACTGCATGTCCCAAGCAGGCATTTCAGCATGGTCATTTGTTAAAAGTGTATATTTGGAGAATGAGCTACAACTAATAATATCCAATAAGATTACTGAAATTTGAAGAAAACTCTTTTCCACCATAATTCAGACCCCGTATTGGTCACAGTTCTGGCTACTTATGTGGCTCCATCTCTCAGGGGTTAGAGCACTGGTCTCGTAAACCAGGGGTCATGAGGTCCAATCTCACTGGGACCTAGTGTTTCCCAATGTTAAAATAGTCTATGCAATATCTTTAAGTGAGGAGAACCATTTCAATTTGGTCACACATTTGGATATTCAATTTGTACACAGAGTTATGATGTTCAGTCTAATCTGCTGATTGGTTACAAGAGCATGTCTAAAACATATTTGTTACATTTTATTGGGCCGATTCTGTTCATGCTGATAGTTCCAACAAGTTTTTCACTATTATTATGAAACTATGGTAAGAGCTTTCCAATAATTTAACTTTAATGATAGCACAAAAACACACACATTAGGAGGTTTTTAATACTTCTCACCCTGTTGTACACCTGTTCTGTTTCTGCTGACAGGCATGGTATTATCATTTCAGCTCACTACAGGACACTCTAACACAAAGTTGGAGAGCCATTAAAAATATGTCCAACTTTTCAATATTTTCTATATAATTCAATTCAAGCAAAGACAGCTAATTTTTGCATTTATTTGATTTTCTGAAAAAGTTATATACTACATGCCTCAATCAAGGATATTGCAAATTTGTAGAATTTTTTTGTGAAAAGTCTACATTGGGACAAAAAGCGACAATAAAATGATAACAGAGATTTGAAATTTGCAGAAGATTTTTTTCCATCACTAAGCAGAATGAACATACATAGTGCTGAAGGCAAGGCTCCATAGCTCAGGGGTTAGAGCACTGGTCTTGTAAACCAGGGGTTGTGAGTTCAAATCTCACTGGGGCCTAGTGCTACTTCCTTGTTACTGCTGCTAAAATATAAATTGCAGCTCCCAATGTTGAAATAGTCTGCTCAAGAGCTTTAAGTGAGCAGAGCCATTTCAATTTGGTCACACATTTGGATATTCAATTTGTACACAGAGTTATGATGTTCAGTCTAATCTGCAAATTGGTTCCAAGAGCATGTCTTAAAATTATTTTATTGTATTGACTCTGTTCATGCTGATAATCCCATCATAATTTTTCAGTATCATTACAAACTGTAGAAAGAGCTTTTCCATAATTAAACTTTAAAGATAGCAACAATGGTATATACATTGTATTGTACCGTGCATGAATCAACTTCATAAGTTGATCCAGAAGAGTTTTGAATTGACAACTGTAGCTGCCAGAAGGCTTTTTTGGTCATGTAAGCATATATAAAGTACAAATGCAAGCATACTCAAGGTAATGACCACTATTGGTCACAAATATCTCAATATAAAGACATTCTGTCATATCATTTTGAAGGCATTCCAGACTAAGGAGCACAAGGTTTGTGAGGCATGGAAAACATGACCAACATTTCCTCAATTTTATATATACACCTATTCAACATACAACAGCAAACTGAAAGTTTCTTTAAATTGTTTAATAGGTTATTAACTGCATGTCCCAAGCAGGCATTTCAGCAGTGGTCATTTGTTAAAAGTGTATATTTGGAGAATGAGCTACAACTAATAATATCCAATAAGATTACTGAAATTTGAAGAAAACTCTTTTCCACCATAATTCAGACCCCGTATTGGTCACAGTTCTGGCTACTTATGTGGCTCCATCTCTCAGGGGTTAGAGCACTGGTCTCGTAAACCAGGGGTCATGAGGTCCAATCTCACTGGGACCTAGTGTTTCCCAATGTTAAAATAGTCTATGCAATATCTTTAAGTGAGGAGAACCATTTCAATTTGGTCACACATTTGGATATTCAATTTGTACACAGAGTTATGATGTTCAGTCTAATCTGCTGATTGGTTACAAGAGCATGTCTAAAACATATTTGTTGCATTTTATTGGGCCGATTCTGTTCATGCTGATAGTTCCAACAAGTTTTTCACTATTATTATGAAACTATGGTAAGAGCTTTCCAATAATTTAACTTTAATGATAGCACAAAAACACACACATTAGGAGGTTTTTAATACTTCTCACCCTGTTGTACACCTGTTCTGTTTCTGCTGACAGGCATGGTATTATCATTTCAGCTCACTACAGGACACTCTAACACAAAGTTGGAGAGCCATTAAAAATATGTCCAACTTTTTCAATATTTTCTATATAATTCAATTCAAGCAAAGACAGCTAATTTTTGCATTTATTTGATTTTCTGAAAAAGTTATATACTACATGCCTCAATCAAGGATATTGAAAATTTGTAGAATTTTTTTGTGAAAAGTCTACATTGGGACAAAAAGCGACAATAAAATGATAACAGAGATTTGAAATTTGCAGAAGATTTTTTTCCATCACTATGCAGAATGCACATACATAGTGCTGAAGGCAAGGCTCCATATCTCAGGGGTTAGAGCACTGGTCTTGTAAACCAGGGGTCGTGAGTTCAAATCTTACTGGGGCCTAGTGCTACTTTCTTGTTACTGCTGCTAAAATATAAATTGCAGCTCCCAATGTTGAAATAGTCTGCTCAAGAGCTTTAAGTGAGGAGAACCATTTCAATTTGGTCACACATTTGGATATTCAATTCGTACACAGAGTTATGATGTTCAGTCTAATCTGCAAATTGGTTCCAAGAGCATGTCTTAAAATTATTTTATTGTACTGATTCTGTTCATGCTGATAATCCCATCATAATTTTTCAGTATCATTACAAACTGTAGAAAGAGCTTTTCCATAATTAAACTTTTAAGATAGCAACAATGGTATATACATTGTATTAATCTGTATTGTACCGTGCAGGAATCAACTTCATCAGTTGATCCAGAAGAGTTTTGAATTGACAACTGTAGCTGCCAGAAGGCTTTTTTGGTCATGTAAGCATATATAAAGTACAAATGCAAGCATACTCAAGGTAATGACCACTATTGGTCACAAATATCTCAATATAAAGACATTCTGTCATATCATTTTGAAGGCATTCCAGACTAAGGAGCACAAGGTTTGTGAGGCATGGAAAACATGACCAACATTTCCTCAATTTTATATATACACCTATTCAACATACAACAGCAAACTGAAAGTTTCTTTAAATTGTTTAATAGGTTATTAACTGCATGTCCCAAGCAGGCATTTCAGCAGTGGTCATTTGTTAAAAGTGTATATTTGGAGAATGAGCTACAACTAATAATATCCAATAAGATTACTGAAATTTGAAGAAAACTCTTTTCCACCATAATTCAGACCCCGTATTGGTCACAGTTCTGGCTACTTATGTGGCTCCATCTCTCAGGGGTTAGAGCACTGGTCTCGTAAACCAGGGGTCATGAGGTCCAATCTCACTGGGACCTAGTGTTTCCCAATGTTAAAATAGTCTATGCAATATCTTTAAGTGAGGAGAACCATTTCAATTTGGTCACACATTTGGATATTCAATTTGTACACAGAGTTATGATGTTCAGTCTAATCTGCTGATTGGTTACAAGAGCATGTCTAAAACATATTTGTTACATTTTATTGGGCCGATTCTGTTCATGCTGATAGTTCCAACAAGTTTTTCACTATTATTATGAAACTATGGTAAGAGCTTTCCAATAATTTAACTTTAATGATAGCACAAAAACACACACATTAGGAGGTTTTTAATACTTCTCACCCTGTTGTACACATGTTCTGTTTCTGCTGACAGGCATGGTATTATCATTTCAGCTCACTACAGGACACTCTAACACAAAGTTGGAGAGCCATTAAAAATATGTCCAACTTTTCAATATTTTCTATATAATTCAATTCAAGCAAAGACAGCTAATTTTTGCATTTATTTGATTTTCTGAAAAAGTTATATACTACATGCCTCAATCAAGGATATTGCAAATTTGTAGAATTTTTTTGTGAAAAGTCTACATTGGGACAAAAAGCGACAATAAAATGATAACAGAGATTTGAAATTTGCAGAAGATTTTTTTCCATCACTAAGCAGAATGAACATACATAGTGCTGAAGGCAAGGCTCCATAGCTCAGGGGTTATAGAGCACTGGTCTTGTAAACCAGGGGTTGTGAGTTCAAATCTCACTGGGGCCTAGTGCTACTTTCTTGTTACTGCTGCTAAAATATAAATTGCAGCTCCCAATGTTGAAATAGTCTGCTCAAGAGCTTTAAGTGAGGAGAACCATTTCAATTTGGTCACACATTTGGATATTCAATTTGTACACAGAGTTATGATGTTCAGACTAATCTGCAAATTGGTTCCAAGAGCATGTCTTAAAATTATTTTATTGTATTGACTCTGTTCATGCTGATAATCCCATCATAATTTTTCAGTATCATTACAAACTGTAGAAAGAGCTTTTCCATAATTAAACTTTAAAGATAGCAACAATGGTATATACATTGTATTGTACCGTGCATGAATCAACTTCATCAGTTGATCCAGAAGAGTTTTGAATTGACAACTGTAGCTGCCAGAAGGCTTTTTTGGTCATGTAAGCATATATAAAGTACAAATGCAAGCATACTCAAGGTAATGACCACTATTGGTCACAAATATCTCAATATAAAGACATTCTGTCATATCATTTTGAAGGCATTCCAGACTAAGGAGCACAAGGTTTGTGAGGCATGGAAAACATGACCAACATTTCCTCAATTTTATATATACACCTATTCAACATACAACAGCAAACTAAAAGTTTCTTTAAATTGTTTAATAGGTTATTAACTGCATGTCCCAAGCAGGCATTTCAGCATGGTCATTTGTTAAAAGTGTATATTTGGAGAATGAGCTACAACTAATAATATCCAATAAGATTACTGAAATTTGAAGAAAACTCTTTTCCACCATAATTCAGACCCCGTATTGGTCACAGTTCTGGCTACTTATGTGGCTCCATCTCTCAGGGGTTAGAGCACTGGTCTCGTAAACCAGGGGTCATGAGGTCCAATCTCACTGGGACCTAGTGTTTCCCAATGTTAAAATAGTCTATGCAATATCTTTAAGTGAGGAGAACCATTTCAATTTGGTCACACATTTGGATATTCAATTTGTACACAGAGTTATGATGTTCAGTCTAATCTGCTGATTGGTTACAAGAGCATGTCTAAAACATATTTGTTACATTTTATTGGGCCGATTCTGTTCATGCTGATAGTTCCAACAAGTTTTTCACTATTATTATGAAACTATGGTAAGAGCTTTCCAATAATTTAACTTTAATGATAGCACAAAAACACACACATTAGGAGGTTTTTAATACTTCTCACCCTGTTGTACACCTGTTCTGTTTCTGCTGACAGGCATGGTATTATCATTTCAGCTCACTACAGGACACTCTAACACAAAGTTGGAGAGCCATTAAAAATATGTCCAACTTTTCAATATTTTCTATATAATTCAATTCAAGCAAAGACAGCTAATTTTTGCATTTATTTGATTTTCTGAAAAAGTTATATACTACATGCCTCAATCAAGGATATTGCAAATTTGTAGAATTTTTTTGTGAAAAGTCTACATTGGGACAAAAAGCGACAATAAAATGATAACAGAGATTTGAAATTTGCAGAAGATTTTTTTCCATCACTAAGCAGAATGAACATACATAGTGCTGAAGGCAAGGTTCCATAGCTCAGGGGTTAGAGCACTGGTCTTGTAAACCAGGGGTTGTGAGTTCAAATCTCACTGGGGCCTAGTGCTACTTCCTTGTTACTGCTGCTAAAATATAAATTGCAGCTCCCAATGTTGAAATAGTCTGCTCAAGAGCTTTAAGTCAGCAGAGCCATTTCAATTTGGTCACACATTTGGATATTCAATTTGTACACAGAGTTATGATGTTCAGTCTAATCTGCAAATTGGTTCCAAGAGCATGTCTTAAAATTATTTTATTGTATTGACTCTGTTCATGCTGATAATCCCATCATAATTTTTCAGTATCATTACAAACTGTAGAAAGAGCTTTTCCATAATTAAACTTTAAAGATAGCAACAATGGTATATACATTGTATTGTACCGTGCATGAATCAACTTCATAAGTTGATCCAGAAGAGTTTTGAATTGACAACTGTAGCTGCCAGAAGGCTTTTTTGGTCATGTAAGCATATATAAAGTACAAATGCAAGCATACTCAAGGTAATGACCACTATTGGTCACAAATATCTCAATATAAAGACATTCTGTCATATCATTTTGAAGGCATTCCAGACTAAGGAGCACAAGGTTTGTGAGGCATGGAAAACATGACCAACATTTCCTCAATTTTATATATACACCTATTCAACATACAACAGCAAACTGAAAGTTTCTTTAAATTGTTTAATAGGTTATTAACTGCATGTCCCAAGCAGGCATTTCAGCAGTGGTCATTTGTTAAAAGTGTATATTTGGAGAATGAGCTACAACTAATAATATCCAATAAGATTACTGAAATTTGAAGAAAACTCTTTTCCACCATAATTCAGACCCCGTATTGGTCACAGTTCTGGCTACTTATGTGGCTCCATCTCTCAGGGGTTAGAGCACTGGTCTCGTAAACCAGGGGTCATGAGGTCCAATCTCACTGGGACCTAGTGTTTCCCAATGTTAAAATAGTCTATGCAATATCTTTAAGTGAGGAGAACCATTTCAATTTGGTCACACATTTGGATATTCAATTTGTACACAGAGTTATGATGTTCAGTCTAATCTGCTGATTGGTTACAAGAGCATGTCTAAAACATATTTGTTGCATTTTATTGGGCCGATTCTGTTCATGCTGATAGTTCCAACAAGTTTTTCACTATTATTATGAAACTATGGTAAGAGCTTTCCAATAATTTAACTTTAATGATAGCACAAAAACACACACATTAGGAGGTTTTTAATACTTCTCACCCTGTTGTACACCTGTTCTGTTTCTGCTGACAGGCATGGTATTATCATTTCAGCTCACTACAGGACACTCTAACACAAAGTTGGAGAGCCATTAAAAATATGTCCAACTTTTCAATATTTTCTATATAATTCAATTCAAGCAAAGACAGCTAATTTTTGCATTTATTTGATTTTCTGAAAAAGTTATATACTACATGCCTCAATCAAGGATATTGCAAATTTGTAGAATTTTTTTGTGAAAAGTCTACATTGGGACAAAAAGCGACAATAAAATGATAACAGAGATTTGAAATTTGCAGAAGATTTTTTTCCATCACTAAGCAGAATGAACATACATAGTGCTGAAGGCAAGGCTCCATAGCTCAGGGGTTAGAGCACTGGTCTTGTAAACCAGGGTTTGTGAGTTCAAATCTCACTGGGGCCTAGTGCTACTTCCTTGTTACTGCTGCTAAAATATAAATTGCAGCTCCCAATGTTGAAATAGTCTGCTCAAGAGCTTTAAGTGAGGAGAACCATTTCAATTTGGTCACACATTTGGATATTCAATTTGTACACAGAGTTATGATGTTCAGTCTAATCTGCAAATTGGTTCCAAGAGCATGTCTTAAAATTATTTTATTGTATTGACTCTGTTCATGCTGATAATCCCATCATAATTTTTCAGTATCATTACAAACTGTAGAAAGAGCTTTTCCATAATTAAACTTTAAAGATAGCAACAATGGTATATACATTGTATTAATCTGTATTGTACCGTGCAGGAATCAACTTCATCAGTTGATCCAGAAGAGTTTTGAATTGACAACTGTAGCTGCCAGAAGGCTTTTTTAATCATGTAAGCATATATAAAGTACAAATGCAAGCATACTCACGGTAATGACCACTATTGGTCACAAATATCTCAATATAAAGACATTCTGTCATATCATTATGAAGGCATTCCAGACTAAGGAACACAAGGTTTGTGAGGCATGGAAAACATGACCAACATTTCCTCAATTTTATATATACACCTATTCAACATACAACAGCAAACTGAAAGTTTCTTTAAATTGTTTAATAGGTTATTAACTGCATGTCCCAAGCAGGCATTTCAGCAGTGGTCATTTGTTAAAAGTGTATATTTGGAGAATGAGCTACAACTAATAATATCCAATAAGATTACTGAAATTTGAAGAAAACTCTTTTCCACCATAATTCAGACCCCGTATTGGTCACAGTTCTGGCTACTTATGTGGCTCCATCTCTCAGGGGTTAGAGCACTGGTCTCGTAAACCAGGGGTCATGAGGTCCAATCTCACTGGGACCTAGTGTTTCCCAATGTTAAAATAGTCTATGCAATATCTTTAAGTGAGGAGAACCATTTCAATTTGGTCACACATTTGGATATTCAATTTGTACACAGAGTTATGATGTTCAGTCTAATCTGCTGATTGGTTACAAGAGCATGTCTAAAACATATTTGTTGCATTTTATTGGGCCGATTCTGTTCATGCTGATAGTTCCAACAAGTTTTTCACTATTATTATGAAACTATGGTAAGAGCTTTCCAATAATTTAACTTTAATGATAGCACAAAAACACACACATTAGGAGGTTTTTAATACTTCTCACCCTGTTGTACACCTGTTCTGTTTCTGCTGACAGGCATGGTATTATCATTTCAGCTCACTACAGGACACTCTAACACAAAGTTGGAGAGCCATTAAAAATATGTCCAACTTTTTCAATATTTTCTATATAATTCAATTCAATCAAAGACAGCTAATTTTTGCATTTATTTGATTTTCTGAAAAAGTTATATACTACATGCCTCAATCAAGGATATTGCAAATTTGTAGAATTTTTTTGTGAAAAGTCTACATTTGGACAAAAAGCGACAATAAAATGATAACAGAGATTTGAAATTTGCAGAAGATTTTTTTCCATCACTATGCAGAATGCACATACACAGTGCTGAAAGCAAGGCTCCATAGCTCAGGGGTTAGAGCACTGGTCTTGTAAACCAGGGGTCGTGAGTTCAAATCTCACTGGGGCTTGTGCTACTTTCTTGTTACTGCTGCTAAAATATAAATTGCAGCTCCCAATGTTGAAATAGTCTGCTCAAGAGCTTTAAGTGAGGAGAACCATTTCAATTTGGTCACACATTTGGATATTCAATTTGTACACAGAGTTATGATGTTCAGTCTAATCTGCAAATTGGTTCCAAGAGCATGTCTTAAAATTATTTTATTGTACTGATTCTGTTCATGCTGATAATCCCATCATAATTTTTCAGTATCATTACAAACTGTAGAAAGAGCTTTTCCATAATTAAACTTTTAAGATAGCAACAATGGTATATACATTGTATTAATCTGTATTGTACCGTGCAGGAATCAACTTCATCAGTTGATCCAGAAGAGTTTTGAATTGACAACTGTAGCTGCCAGAAGGCTTTTTTGGTCATGTAAGCATATATAAAGTACAAATGCAAGCATACTCAAGGTAATGACCACTATTGGGCACAAATATCTCAATATAAAGACATTCTGTCATATCATTTTGAAGGCATTCCAGACTAAGGAGCACAAGGTTTGTGAGGCATGGAAAACATGACCAACATTTCCTCAATTTTATATATACACCTATTCAACATACAACAGCAAACTGAAAGTTTCTTTAAATTGTTTAATAGGTTATTAACTGCATGTCCCAAGCAGGCATTTCAGCAGTGGTCATTTGTTAAAAGTGTATATTTGGAGAATGAGCTACAACTAATAATATCCAATAAGATTACTGAAATTTGAAGAAAACTCTTTTCCACCATAATTCAGACCCCGTATTGGTCACAGTTCTGGCTACTTATGTGGCTCCATCTCTCAGGGGTTAGAGCACTGGTCTCGTAAACCAGGGGTCATGAGGTCCAATCTCACTGGGACCTAGTGTTTCCCAATGTTAAAATAGTCTATGCAATATCTTTAAGTGAGGAGAACCATTTCAATTTGGTCACACATTTGGATATTCAATTTGTACACAGAGTTATGATGTTCAGTCTGATCTGCTGATTGGTTACAAGAGCATGTCTAAAACATATTTGTTGCATTTTATTGGGCCGATTCTGTTCATGCTGATAGTTCCAACAAGTTTTTCACTATTATTATGAAACTATGGAAAGAGCTTTCCAATAATTTAACTTTAATGATAGCACAAAAACACACACATTAGGAGGTTTTTAATACTTCTCACCCTGTTGTACACCTGTTCTGTTTCTGCTGACAGGCATGGTATTATCATTTCAGCTCACTACAGGACACTCTAACACAAAGTTGGAGAGCCATTAAAAATATGTCCAACTTTTCAATATTTTCTATATAATTCAATTCAAGCAAAGACAGCTAATTTTTGCATTTATTTGATTTTCTGAAAAAGTTATATACTACATGCCTCAATCAAGGATATTGCAAATTTGTAGAATTTTTTTGTGAAAAGTCTACATTGGGACAAAAAGCGACAATAAAATGATAACAGAGATTTGAAATTTGCAGAAGATTTTTTTCCATCACTAAGCAGAATGAACATACATAGTGCTGAAGGCAAGGCTCCATAGCTCAGGGGTTAGAGCACTGGTCTTGTAAACCAGGGGTCGTGAGTTCAAATCTCACTGGGGCCTAGTACTACTTTCTTGTTACTGCTGCTAAAATATAAATTGCAGCTCCCAATGTTGAAATAGTCTGCTCAAGAGCTTTAAGTGAGGAGAACCATTTCAATTTGGTCACACATTTGGATATTCAATTTGTATACAGAGTTATGATGTTCAGTCTAATCTGCAAATTGGTTCCAAAGCATGTCTTAAAATTATTTTATTGTATTGACTCTGTTCATGCTGATAATCCCATCATAATTTTTCAGTATCATTACAAACTGTAGAAAGAGCTTTTCCATAATTAAACTTTAAAGATAGCAACAATGGTATATACATTGTATTGTACCGTGCATGAATCAACTTCATCAGTTGATCCAGAAGAGTTTTGAATTGACAACTGTAGCTGCCATAAGGCTTTTTTGGTCATGTAAGCATATATAAAGTACAAATGCAAGCATACTCAAGGTAATGACCACTATTGGTCACAAATATCTCAATATAAAGACATTCTGTCATATCATTTTGAAGGCATTCCAGACTAAGGAGCACAAGGTTTGTGAGGCATGGAAAACATGACCAACATTTCCTCAATTTTATATATACACCTATTCAACATACAACAGCAAACTGAAAGTTTCTTTAAATTGTTTAATAGGTTATTAACTGCATGTCCCAAGCAGGCATTTCAGCAGTGGTCATTTGTTAAAAGTGTATATTTGGAGAATGAGCTACAACTAATAATATCCAATAAGATTACTGAAATTTGAAGAAAACTCTTTTCCACCATAATTCAGACCCCGTATTGGTCACAGTTCTGGCTACTTATGTGGCTCCATCTCTCAGGGGTTAGAGCACTGGTCTCGTAAACCAGGGGTCATGAGGTCCAATCTCACTGGGACCTAGTGTTTCCCAATGTTAAAATAGTCTATGCAATATCTTTAAGTGAGGAGAACCATTTCAATTTGGTCACACATTTGGATATTCAATTTGTACACAGAGTTATGATGTTCAGTCTGATCTGCTGATTGGTTACAAGAGCATGTCTAAAACATATTTGTTGCATTTTATTGGGCCGATTCTGTTCATGCTGATAGTTCCAACAAGTTTTTCACTATTATTATGAAACTATGGAAAGAGCTTTCCAATAATTTAACTTTAATGATAGCACAAAAACACACACATTAGGAGGTTTTTAATACTTCTCACCCTGTTGTACACCTGTTCTGTTTCTGCTGACAGGCATGGTATTATCATTTCAGCTCACTACAGGACACTCTAACACAAAGTTGGAGAGCCATTAAAAATATGTCCAACTTTTCAATATTTTCTATATAATTCAATTCAAGCAAAGACAGCTAATTTTTGCATTTATTTGATTTTCTGAAAAAGTTATATACTACATGCCTCAATCAAGGATATTGCAAATTTGTAGAATTTTTTTGTGAAAAGTCTACATTGGGACAAAAAGCGACAATAAAATGATAACAGAGATTTGAAATTTGCAGAAGATTTTTTTCCATCACTAAGCAGAATGAACATACATAGTGCTGAAGGCAAGGCTCCATAGCTCAGGGGTTAGAGCACTGGTCTTGTAAACCAGGGGTCGTGAGTTCAAATCTCACTGGGGCCTAGTACTACTTTCTTGTTACTGCTGCTAAAATATAAATTGCAGCTCCCAATGTTGAAATAGTCTGCTCAAGAGCTTTAAGTGAGGAGAACCATTTCAATTTGGTCACACATTTGGATATTCAATTTGTATACAGAGTTATGATGTTCAGTCTAATCTGCAAATTGGTTCCAAAGCATGTCTTAAAATTATTTTATTGTATTGACTCTGTTCATGCTGATAATCCCATCATAATTTTTCAGTATCATTACAAACTGTAGAAAGAGCTTTTCCATAATTAAACTTTAAAGATAGCAACAATGGTATATACATTGTATTGTACCGTGCATGAATCAACTTCATCAGTTGATCCAGAAGAGTTTTGAATTGACAACTGTAGCTGCCATAAGGCTTTTTTGGTCATGTAAGCATATATAAAGTACAAATGCAAGCATACTCAAGGTAATGACCAC